>NC_069505.1:252489385-252556885 GCF_027579735.1 Bombina bombina
ACCGCCCTTATCGGCTTCTCTTATCACAATCCCAGCATTTTCAGAAAGAATTTTAATTTCCTCCTTCTCCTTTTTATTGAGATTGTCATGTCTAATTCTATAGTTCTTGCAGTTCTGCTTTCTAATTGTTAATATTGATATATATATATATATATATTTTTTATTGTATTTCATACTTTGACCCCATTTTGAACATTTTTAGGTTGAGGTTTATTTAATAAATATTTATTTATATTTTATAGTATCTTTTTAGAAATATCAAGTATTATAAAACTTATTTAATATATATCTATTAATAGACATATATATATATATATATTTTTATTTATTATTCTTATCTTATAGCTTAAAAACAGAGATTTCTGTTATTTCTATATGATGTCTTTAATCGATATATATCCCTTTTAATATATGCTGTTTTATGAAATTTCCCCCTTTATAAATGAAATATTTTATGGAGTCTTTTATGTATTTTATGTGATTTTATTCCGATGAGAAGTTTTTAGGTGTAAAATAATCTTTGTATGAAAGATTTATTAATTTTGCTATATACAAGCATTGTTATTTTGTGACTATAGCACGTGTATATATTATATAGTTTAAATATGCCATTGTCCTCATTTAGATTTTAGTGTAGTTTTAGTATGGTTTGCCCCGCTTGGTATTGACTCGCATAGCAGGCATAACCGCTGTCTCGATTCTTATGGGATTTATGTTGTCTGTATCCATGACAACAGTTTACCCTGAGCCAGAGGTCCTGGTATATGCGCATGTCCGGAAGTACGCCTTGCGTGTCACGGACCCAGGAAATGCCGGCGTGCGTGTCAAACCTCCCGCGGTGGATCTCAAGAAGAATGTAGCTACTTTTGGGGGTACTATTTATAGGTGAGTCCTGTAATAGTCTGTATCTCTGATGAAGAAGGGAACCTAACTTATTTTACCCTTCGAAACACGTAAGATATTTTAAGGAAGGTACATGACCTGTTGTATGAACTGTTCGATACTTCTGTTACTGTGGAGCCTGCATTTGCCTTTGAATTAAGATTCCCACTGCGGATACCTATTGGATTCTTGGGCTGCAGCTTTATTACGTCTATGTGCTCTCTCCATACCTCATTAGTTGAGGTTTTTTATGTGAGTGTACCCTATTGTGTGTCATTTATGTTCTATTAAAGCAGTTTTACACTATGTTTGCTTTTCTGGTTCTCTTTATATGACACCTATACTGGAATTGGAAGTTACTACTTACTAAAGAGAGCACGAGGACATTTGGAGGATTCTACTATCCATATTCCAAGATACAGAAGCCTGCACTCTGGGAAATCCAGTAGATCGTTCTATCTTTTCTACAGGGAGTGCCTTACTCTTTTATGAAAGTGCTACATTCTTACCTCATGTGATTGAGGTTCATTCAAGTAAGTGTACATCTAATAGGGGACTAACACCTGAAGACTTTGCTCTCCTTATTTGATGTGCTCCTGATTACTTCTGATCGTCTAGGATTTTTTACAGCTAATAGACATTTGTATCACATTATATTATTTCATTTTACTATATATTGCTATAATATTTTACTGTAAACTGTATTGTATTTTATTTATTTATTTATTATATTTTCTAGTTTGAGTTTTCTGCGCCACCCTGCCTCTTTCTATTTATGTCTCTTTATTGAGGAGTGATAGGTCTCCTCTGCCATTTGGGGTTTGGCAGCTGGATACATCTTGCTGGAATTTTTTATGAGGTGCTGGGTATAGAGTATATACCTTGTGGCATAGCTTTTATTTGACAGTGAGCGCCTAGGAGTGATTCAGTGGATTTTTTCTACTGGTTCATTTATCTTCTGTCTTTATATATATATACACACACACATTTACATATATAAGTACACAGGGGTAGGTTTATGAGAGGTTGAGCGGACATGATTCACTGTAGCTGTCGGCATTTAACATTACACAAGCATTTCTTGTTGTTAAATGCTTGTTCAAAGCCTCCCCATGCACATTTGCGGCCAATCGACTGCTAGCAGGGGGTGTCTCAAGAGGTAGTAATGACAAACACTGTCAGGGACTTTAAAAATGCCTGGGACAAGCATAAGGCTATCCTACGAACTAGATAAGTTTATACTGTTAGGTGATATTGGGAAGACTGTCTCTTATCTGCCGTCAATATCTATGTTTCTATGTCAATCATCCCGATCAGATCGGAAGAATTTCAGTCTGCCACCTAAAAGGTGGTGGAGAAGTTAAGGAGCAGAAGTTTTCCGACCGCTGCTTTTTAACTTCCATTTCAGGCGAGTCTGAAACGATGGGCGTAGAATGCAGCATACGCTGCATAATAAATCTACCCCATAGTATTAATGATTGATGTTAGCGACAGCCGGTCAGGCACTAAATGCTGGATTTTAGTCATACAGGAGTTGTATGTTCTTTTAACATTGAAGAATATGTTCTTTTAAAGGTTCAAAACCCATAATATAAGATATTTGTTAATAATAATCGTCTATGGACTAGATTACAAGTGGCGCGCTAACTGTGGCACACAAGCGAAAAGCGTGTTATCGCAGCTCTTTAAAGGTGTCAGAAGTATTGAGCCTATTACCGGTTAAAAGTAAATGCATTCACTTGAATTTAACACACGTCACAATAGCTTGACTTCACAGATCTGGTTTGCTTCTACGCTTGACTAAAATGTAGAATAAAAACATCAAAAATAGATTTAAAAGTACTGTTACAATCACAATAACACTGTCTGATAAAAAAAATGTTTTAAATAAAATTGTATAAATAAAGTTATAAGGGCTTAAAGATATGAGGTCTCAGGTGGAAAAAAAGGAACGCAAAAGGCTTTAACATAGATATACATACATTTACATGTCTAAATATGCATATGTATTTATATATAAACCTTTATATGTGTGTACATATCTATCTATGTATTTATATGTGTATATATGTATTTACAGATATTCCTATATAAATATCTGTATATATCTATATCTATATATATCAGGCCTGCATGGAACTACACCTGCCACTCCAAACAAACAAAGTGGAGTAGTCAGCAGTCCGAATCAGCAACAGCTGGGCACAGAGTGAGGCAGAATCTTCAGACAGAAGGGGAGTCAGAGACAGACCAATGGTCAGTATACTGAATGGTCAGCAAAGGTACCTAAAGAAAGAGCCAAAAGAGTAGTCAGGATGGTCCAAGAGGTAAGGGCAGGAGGCAAGCAGAGAATAGTCAAATAGCCAGGCAGAGATCAGCAACAACTAGTAGAAGACCAGAAGTAGTACCCCCAGGATACAGAGAACCATACACAGACAGGAAGCAGGAAGCAGCCTTTTATAGGCTGCTGATTAGGTAAATGCCTGCAGCTGGCAGGCAGGTGGAGCTAGAGAGTAAGCATTGGGCAGGCAATGTGATTGAATAATTAACTCACAGAGCCAGAGCCCTCCAGTGGCCAGAGACTGATGGTTCCAGGTTCAACCATAGGCACCATGTGACAGTTCCCAAATAACTTCCTGATTAGGAGCTAGGAGTCTAAAACTACTTGTTTGAGAACTACTGCTGTTATACTGATGTGGTTGGCCGCTCTTATCAGGAGACCAACTTTTTTTCTGAATATATCTGTACAAATAATTCTAGATTGTAAAATATTCAACTAGGAGGAGTACCTAAATTTAAATTAGACATCCTACAAGACAATTTTAATTTTATTTTATTGCTTTGAATGGTTTTTATCCCAGATCAATTGATCATTATGTTCCTCCATGCTGAATAGTAGGATATACCCCTTATTTGTAAAAGCCTTCTTACTGCAAAGATGTCATCAATGCAGGAATTAGGTAGGTGGGGTTAATTTACCATATAAAATGTAAGAGGATTAATACATGTTTATAGCTCTCTTCATAGTAATTGTAACTGCTCTAGAAAAAGGCAGCTGTATCTGCTGAAAGGGTTAAGCTGTTTTACTCATACTTTGAGCTTTTTATTGGATTATATTAAAGCTGGAAATCACTGTCATCAATGCTTAAAGTGTTTTCTGAATAAAATCTTCAATTTCTTCAAGTAACCCTGTGAGTATGTTATTTTAGTGCAGGCTTTTTGCTAAGCTATATTCAACTATTGTTGGCCTTTTCCTCTGAGGTTTTCTGCCTGAGGTGGGTGAAAGAGGTTTGGCAAGCTCTTTGTGAAAGACTGTGCCGCCATCTAAAAAACAGTCAAGTACAGGCACGCTAAAGAGAAGAGAATAAACAGGACATGTTTTTCTATGTGAAGAACATTGGAATGTAAATTTTCATATTTCATGTTGGGTTAGCGCACTTGAGAAAATACGATTGGGTTTTCCCAGGAGTAAGGGCGTTAGGCATTTTTCCAACTTCTATCGGTGAATAAGTTAACATGCTCATGATATTTGAACTTCAGCATTTAGCACACGTCGGGTTATCACTCATGCAAAAAAATGTTTTACTTTCAACTACCCGACGCATGCAAAAAGCTTCTGTCTAGTGAATTGAACACATGAGCGGTAGGGCAAAGTACTGCTCCTCTCATAATCTAGCCCTAAATTAGCTGTTCCCATTGGAAAAAAACAGTAACAAATCCAATTTTAATATTTGTCAGAACCAAATGCCTGCATGGACAAAATAATCTTTCGGATTAAACAAAATTTTCCCCCATGCAAATATCTAATATATATATAAATATATGTGTGTGTGTATATTACTGTATCTATCTATCTATCTATCTATCTATCTATCAATCATCTATCTATCTATCTATCTATATATATATTTATATATATATGTGTGTGTATAAATGTATATATATATTGATATATATATGTGTGTATAAATGTATATATATATATATATATATATATATATATATATATATATTGATATAGATATGTGTGTATAAATGTATATATATATATATATATATATATATATATATTGATATAGATATGTGTGTATAAATGTATATATATATATTTTTATATATATATTGATATAGATATGTGTGTATAAATGTATATATATATATATATATATATATTGATATAGATATGTGTGTATAAATGTATATATATATATATATATATATATATATATATATATATATATATATATATAGATAGATAGATAGATATAGATATAGATATGTGTGTATAAATGTGTGTATATATATATATTGATATTGATATAGATATGTTTATATAATTGTATATATAAATATATATATATATATATATATATATATATAAATACATATAATAAAATCATAAATGTAGCTGAAGGAAAATGCTATTAAGAGGGTACTGTTGTTCTTGAAGAATACTAAATGACACCATTATGACAGAGAGAAGGGTCATGTGTTTCTTTTTCTTCTCTAATTACTATATAAAGATCATTTAAATGACCTTCTGCATTTTAGCCCATCTTATTATTTACTTGTCTGGTAAAACCTAATCCTTCATCAAGCCGAAGAGCAAAAAGAGATGGAAAATGTAAACCTTTCCAGCTCCTGCAAGAAGGTTTCTTGCAACAGCTGTCTTGTTTTATTAAAGTTTGAAGTCAATGCATCCAGTTTAATGCGATCAATCACACAGAATGACGTTTCCTGCAAACTTTGTCCGCAAGACAAACTGCGAAAATGTACTTAAAAGGGGCAACAGAATGCTAAAAGCAGATGGACTTAAGTACACTTGTTTATATTTGGATCTTCAAATCATTCTTGAACTAAATCTCTCCGTCAGAAAAATAGCATCCAAGAATAATTTACTCCTACACTAAAACACCTGACATAATTATTAAAAAATATTGAGCTTAATTGTGGTTTATTTTAAATGTGGGAATATCTACAATGTCGGCTACATTATCTAAATGACTTAAAGGTTTCTTTAGGACAGGCTCTCGCTCTCTTTAGCTAATACACGCTCTCTCAGTTCTACCAGTTGGATTTTTTCAGATTTCGACACATGTTTTTCATCTTTTGGATTTAGCTAAGCAATATGAAAAAATGATCTGTTCACAAGGTTATTTATGGTGTGTGACTTTTACAGGAGTGATTGTGTACACAAAAGGTGTTACATTATTTTTAGTTTTGTCCACAAAAGATCTCATGTAGCCATTTTTATGTCCTTTCACTTGTTAAAAACAGACCCTGTGATGTCTAAGCTTACAGTATTTCATTTTTTGCTTGGGAACATAGTACTTTGTATAATTATTAACTTAATAGTTTTCATAATTTGCAGTTGTCTCTTTATTTACCTGCATTAAAATAAGACTGTATTTCTTGGCCTGCACATTAAAGTTATTAAACCTGATATACTGTATATATATGTTACATAAACATGATCATATACTATCTAATAATCTTTTCCACATGCAGAATATGGGGATTTCCAATTTAAAAATATCTACTCAATTTAGGGTAAAATAATTCTCTGTGTTCTTATTCTGTTGATAAACAATGATAAACCTGGTGACATATGAACTTTGACATTGTATACAAATCAAGAAATATAGATAAAACGTGCATAATGAGTACTACAACTGAGATATATTGAAAGAAAAGTGGACGGTTCTGATAAGAGATTCATTTAGGATCTGTCCCATCTGCTATAATAGTGCTTAAATGCATTTATTAGGAGCATATAAATTTGAGCAAAGAAATATGTGTTACAAAAATAGTTTTAGATAGCAATGCATTACTAACAGGTCTACTCAAAATCAAGATTAAAAACAAACACTTATAAACACTCTTGAAATATTGGCACCCCCGCTATTTAAAATCACAAAAAGCAAATAATAGAAATAACACACGTATACGCTACACTTTCCCAGAAGCAATTTTTCACACCTCTGGCAGTCGATTTGTCTTATATTGCTTTTCAAAACTGATGCGCCTATGTCTCCCCCACACAACTTTGTACCTAATCATGCTGCAAATGTTCCATTGCATGACATGAGGCTTTTAGTAGCAAAATAAAAAGTATCTACATTTGTGTTATTAAACCAATTTTGCACATTAAATATAACTATAGCATAAAAGGGAGTATTTGTACATATTTTTACATATTATGTAATATTGCTTAAAAAAAAAGAAAAAGCGTTAATAACAAAATGCAACTTTTCATATGATTTTTATGTAAATATACAAGTTTTTACCTTGTTTTCAGTAGTAGTGTTGAGTTTTCTAGTGGAATACAATAAGCATCCGTATATATAAATAACGGATTGCAGTGATTTGCTGCACTTTTTTTTCAATAAGCATACAATTCATATGTATAGACCCATAGGGAAGTCTATTATCTCAAACTGCATATGCACTTTAGTCACAGATCTTGAGAGATGGCTTCAGGAATAGTATCTCTTATATAAAAAAAAGGCTGCAGAGGGCTTTAACATAGATATACAAGTCTAAATATGTATGTGTATATGTATATATGTATTTATTTACTTATATGTGTATATATGTATTTACAGACAGATATACATATATAAACACATAAATACATATGTATACATATATAGACATATATGTATATGCATTGGAGCCCTTTGTAGTTAAGTAGATGAAAGTATGAAAAAGCATATTTATGTAATATTCAGTTTTACATGTTCCAATGTTCTGCACATAGCATAATATGTTCTATGTATTTATAAATATGTATTTATATATAAATATATATATATATATATATATATATATATATATATATATAAATCTATACCTATATATAAACATATAAATATAAATAAATATATAGGTATAGATATATTTTACAAAAAAAAAAAACATTATACGTTTGTGCGATTTTATTTATGAATAATTAGAACATATTCTGCCACGTGAAGAAAATTGAAATGTGAAATATTTAGATTTCATGTCAGGTTAGCGCACTTGTTTAATTGTGTTCGGGTTTTCGCCAGAGTTACTTTTTTATTCTTTTTGCTCTCCATTGAAGTCTATAGGGGAATAAGTTAACGTGTTTTAACGATAAGTCCAGTTAGCATTTGAAACTTTTTTATTTCACTTTGCAATGCTACCCGACATGTGTAAAAAGCCTCCATCTAGTAAAGTTAACCCTGAGCGGGAGCAATAAATTGAGCTCCCCTCGTAATCTAGACCTATATGTTGCATATAATTTTGAACATCACAAAACAGTTTTAGTGGATTAGTGATTAAGCAATCAATGAGCAAATATTTTATTTTTATATCACCAAAGGATGTCCTTGCTTGCATTGTCCTACACATCTCTATATTTAATATTATGCCTGATCAGACAGTAAGCAGTTTGACAATGTAATATAAAATCTTTAATTATGTGTAAAAAGAGTTGGAAGTACCCCCTAGATTTGTCCCAGTCAACTGTAAGTTCTATTATTGAGAAGTGGAAGCATCTAGTAGCAACACCAAAACAACCATGAAGTCGTAGTTTACGGCTACTAACAGGGCCAGACTGCCCAGTGCTGAAGAGTGTAGTGCACATAAATCACTTATCATCTGTTGAATCACTCACTACAGAGTTTCAAATTGTCTATGGAAGCAACATCAGTGCAAGAACTGTGCATCAGGGGCTTCATGAAATGGGTTTCTATGGCCAAGCAACTGTACACAAGCATCACATCAACAAGCGCAATGCAAGCGTTGGCTGGAGTGGTTTAAAGCACACCGCTACTGGACACTGGAGCAGTGGAAACATGTTCTATGGCGTAAGGAATCGCACGTTACTGTATGGAAGTCTGAAGAATGAGTGTGGCGGTAGGTAGAGGAGGGATAATGATCTGGCACCAGAGTCCGGATGTTCTTGACAAACAGGAAGTTACTCAGATAGATTTAATAAAATCTTTTTGTGAATCTAATCTCTCACAAAAAAATGCTGCAATATTGCAACTCCAAAATTGCAGAATTCATAAAGATATTATACCCGCGAGTCACTCTACATTATAATCTACAGAGTCACATCTGTCTCATGACTGCTCAATTCTTGATGTACAGAAGTTTCACTGTGAATTTTATAACCTCATCAGTTGTGAAATAATGAGGCACGACGGTAAGATGAGATATTTAATTAAGGGATAAAGAGTCTTCATGAATTTGCATGTTGGACTATAGTGTAGGTAAAAAATCCTAACCACTCCTCTTGAACACCCATAGCCAGCCCCTACAGACACATTTTGTTCTAGTGAGGCTACTTTACCCTAACTGACGTGACTATATTAGGCAACCCGTTTTGCAGTTGTGTTTCTTAAATGTTGAAGTTGTAATGAATAATTATTACGTTTTCTTCATTGCAAGCAGATTTTAAAGTGTAAGATATCATATACTGGGTACCTCACATAGCTATAGATGTTAATGGCAAGAATACCCACTAACAAAAAGATATGTGATGCAAAGTTCAATTAATTTCAATCATGATCTTACCATCAGAAACCTCACCAGTATCTTTTAATCTAGGCCAGTGACAAGACTATGCTAGAGCTCAGGTCAGAACCATAAACTCAAAGCCCCTTTTAATCAAATGACCTTATCAGATCATCAATCATACCCAGTTAGGTGTCTATTTTTTTTTTACATATATTTTAATAGACAGCCAGTTAAAATTCCAATCTGACCTCTTAAAAACTGGTTTTATAAATGATGTATGTATATCAAGAATATACATTTACAAAGCATTAGAAGATTACAGAGGACTGCTTAATCTCTCTCTGCCCCTTCAACAATTGTATTTTTTATTGGATCATGCTATACTTCACTAGCTCTCATCAACATTTTATATTTATTAATCTGCAACCAGTATAAAATCTTATAAAAGCATTGCTTTCTGGCAAAAAAAAAATAATTAAATTATATTCAGAGGGCTTCATTAAACATGATATTTCCCCATCTATGGCTTCTCCTACAAAATGTTGAAAGATCTAATATTACCTAGTTAAAAGTTGATTTTCTTCCATCCGTTTTTCTAGATACACTTTTATTTGTTTAACTGTTTAAAGATACCAAAACTGTTTAAAGGCTGTAGCAAATCCTGTCATCAACATCTTGTGGATGTTAGTAGTGTTCCAAAACTACAATTCCCATAAGGCAGTATGGTGCAAAGCAATCAACTGAAGATTTTAAATCTATAAGGCTTACCAAAAGTTACCTTGATGAGAAGTTTGAGCCAAATGTGCAAGAGATGAAGTACAACCCAGGTACAAGAACAAACTTCAGATCTGAGAATAAATGGAAAGCTGGATATGGTAATCAGGTTTACTCAGCAACATGGAAGAGTTGTCCAAGTTCACATTAGGGTCAGGAACCAGAAGAGTCAAAAGAAACCAGGAAAAAGGGAGCAGGTAAATGGGTAATCCAGTAAACAGTTTGTAAATTCAGTAATCCAGCATTTCCTGATAGTTTCAAATTAAATTTAAACTCTTTAAGTGATACTGAAGGTAATTGCCGGGAGGTGGATGGGTGGTCCAGAAGTGGAGGGGGGAGGGAGGTGGAGAGAGTGGGAGGGCTTTACACTGCGGAAAATAAAAAATAAAGGGAGAGCAAGGGAAGGGGCGCTATGCTACAGAAAAAATGTTGGGTGGGGGTGGAGGAGTCCCTAACTAATTATTGCGGGAGGGGGAGAGATTAGGGGACCACTACACTACGGAACAATAAAAATTAAAAAAAGCATTTTAAAGGTACGGGCAGACAACTGCCAGTACCTAAGATGGTGGACATTAGTTAGAGGGGGAGGGTTAGAGAGCTGTTTGGGAGGGATCCGGGATGTTGGAGGAAAAGGTGGTACCCCACACTGCAGCAAATAATAATAATAATAATAATAATAATAATTCAATAAAAATTCCTTAAACTTTTATATTGGCAGACTGTCTGCTGCCAGTACCTAGAATGGTGGTGACCAGTGTGTGTGTGTGTGTGTGTGGGGGGGGGGGGTAAGGGAGGGAAGAGATCTGTTTGGGAGGAATCAGGTAGGGTTCAGTGGGTGTGAGGTGTCAGGTGGGAGGGTAATCTCTACACTAAAGCTAAAATGAACCTTTTAAGCTTCCGGATTAACCCCTTCACTGCCGGGAATAATAGAAGTGTAGTGCGCAGCTGCAATAAGCAGCCTTGTGATTACCAAAGAGCAATGGGAAAGCCATGTATGTCTGCTATTTCTTAACAAAGGGGATCCCAGAGAAGCTTTTACAATCAATTGTACCATGATTGCACAATCGGCATGTAAATCATTTCAGTGAGAAACCCAAAGTTTGTGAAAAACTATTTTTTATATATGATCACATTTGACATGAAATATACCAAAATGGGCCTAGATCTATATCTTGTGTTGTCTACTTAAAAATATATATATAGTTTTGTCAGATAAATAAAAACAAAAATAAGGCTCTATTTCTGTTTAAATGGAGTCATGGAAAAAGTGCTCCAGTATTTTGGGCAAGTTCACCTCTAAAAGTCCCAGTAGTGAAGGGGTTATCTTATCATAGTATGTCAATCAATACAAATATCTATCTATCTATCTATCTATCTATCTGTCTATCTATCTTTATATCTATCTGCTTGTATGTCTTTCAGCCTGTCTATTTGATGTATGTCTACCTTTCTGTCTATCTATCTATCTATCTATCTATCTATCTATCTATCTATCTATCTATATATATATATATATATATATATATATATATATCTACATCTATGTACCTTTCTATTTTCTATTTATTATAAATCAATCTCTTTCTCTATCTTGACATTTGTGTGACAGCAAAATAATGTTGTTTTTCATGTCTTCCACTGTCTGAACACAGAAGCTCCTTTCTTAGAAAACTAACATGCATTCTTGTTCTTAGCTTGTTTTTGTGGTTTCCTCTTCATCTTTCTTCTACTAAAATGTTATCATTGTCTCTCCCCCAATTCAATTGGTGATATTGGCACAATAGCTACAACTTCTAAAAGTGTTGTTTGCAACATTTCATTTATTTTAAAATACAAAATTCTAGTAGGAATGAAAAATAACAGAAATAATGGCATCAATAAATGTAGTTATTTTCAATAAGTCACTTTAAAGGCACCATTGAATTCCAAAACGTTATATTTTGGCATCACAATTTTCTCTTCAAAAAACTTACTAACAAGTATTTAGCAAAACCTCCAAACAAATCCCATATGGATACACTGCCAATACTTTATTGCGATGACTACCCAAATAATAAGTTAACATGAATTCAAAGCAGCGCCATGAACAATAGTTGCGATTTTGAATAGATTCGCAGTTGGTAATAGTTTTGTTAAAATACTCTATTGTCTAAATAGATCCAAGTTAAACACACACAAAAAAATGACTAAATGAATCTGGAGACTAGCCTTGAAGAATTAGATTTCATTCTAATTGAGATCATACGTGGCATATGCAGTTTTGGCATTTAGCTTTTATTAATCAAAAGAGCTTTAATCGTGGATAACTTTAATTATCTGAGCCAAAAAGTTAGTCTACTATTGGCGTTACTTTGTGATTCTTAGAACACTGCACCTTTGATTTTATAAACACTTTATTATAAAAAAAGTATACTTCATGGATACAATGCATTCTTCCCTACAATTTTTTTTTAATAATGGTTAAAAAGTTTCGTTTTTCTCCAGAAAGGCTTTGCAGATGATTGCGTTTTATATTAGAAACCAGTCTATCATCATTTCAAGGGGAAGTGGTTTTGTAAATGTTAAAGAATGAAAAGTATGACTGAAGAGTTATTATTTAGATACCCATTTCATGATGAAGGAACATAGATATGCATATGAGTTCTGCTGATGAGAACTGAAGGGTTGCCAAACTCCATCCTCAATCCAAATGGTATATTACTGTTGTTTCTTTTTTTTATTGTTGATGCTACCATCATGCAGACCACCTACCCATTGCCAGGCTGCAAGGTAGATGTGGTAACAATGCCAAATGCTCTCATAAGGCTCTCCCGTTAAGTGGCTGTGTGCAGAACATTAGAACAATTTAACAACATGAAATTGCTTTGTAAAAGTTAAATAATAAGCAAATTATTATTTAGATTCATATTTCATGATATAAGAACATAGTTGTGTATAATGAGAGTCTGAGTACTGGTGAAAAATAAATTACAAGAATAATGCACTTATTGCAGCATAACGTTGAAGAGCAGAACAATAGCGAGTGCAGCAGGTACAAATACATTTATTAAGCAGTGTATGTTGCTTCGGAAACCCCATTGTTTCAGGTCCAACCTGAAATGGAAGTTAAGAAGCAGCGGTCGTAAGACTCCTGCTCTTTAACTTCCCTGCCACATTTTAGGTGGCGAACTGAAATCATCATGATCCGATCTGGATGATTGATGGCCCCTGCTAGCGGCTGATTGTCCGCTAGTGAGCAGGGGGCAGCATTGCACAAGCATTTCACCAGAAATACTTGTGCCATGTTAAATGCCAACAACGTATGCTACAGTGAATCATGTCCACAACATCCTTATGGTCTGTAGGGGCCAATTATCTGGTCTCAGTATGTATAGCTGGCATGTTAGGGGTTGCATGCAAGCGATATTAGCGCTCCACTGTGTAATACCAGCGCATGATAATTAACGCTGGTATAAGAAGTAAAGAGCAATGAGAACACAAGCTCTCTTTCACATCACATATATGCATACACACACATATATACACACACATATATGTATATATACATACACAAACACACATACATACATACTTATACAAGTCGTCGGGAACGCATGGGAACGGAGTTCCTGCACTATTTTTGCAGGAGGAACTAAGTTCCCTCTGGACAGAGAACAGAAATTCTTCAGTAAACACTGCTGCTGCTGGTGGGAGGAGCTGGAGAACAGTCTGGTTAGAGAGATAGTGAGATCCTCTAGTAATGGACAGTAACACTTCCTACAATACACTAAATGCATGCCTGTCAGCAGTCCTACTGTGTGATCACCCCACACTGTGGAACACATGGTGCTTACATTTTTGTGTGGCTTGATTGGGGTTATTTAGCTTCCCTCAGCAGAAATAGGACTATTGCACCTAAAGTGGGGTAAGACTCTGTGACAGAGGAGGAGTCTCAGGCCCAAAGGCAACCATTTAACCCTTTATTTGATTTTATTTGCTTTCATTATCCAAAGTGTACAGATTATATACATATAATTACAGTGTGTATATATACATATATATAAAACAATATTAATTGTGAGGGGGGTGAACGTCTTGGTGAGTTCCCACACTTTTTTTTAGGACTTGACCTCTGTATATATATATATATATATATATATATATATATATTTATATATATATATATATATATATCGGACAAAAAGCGGAAAAAAAAACAGGCGCTACAAACTATGAGACTAGAGACAAAAGACAAATAGGGATTAGGTCACAAAAACTTTCCCCAGAACAGTAACCAGAACCCTAAGCTGCTATCCCTTTAAGGGAAAAGAGATTGGGGCAAAACTCCAGTAAACACTTTCCCAATGGAAAAAATGGAAATGTAGAGGAACAAAAGGGAAGATAGCACTGGTTCTGTAGTATCAAATCTATATGTACAGTGTAAAGAAATAGTAAATTTATACTCTTAAAGATAAATGCACATAATGAAACAGCAGGTATTAACAGCAGTAAAAAGACCCATATAGTGACATATGTGAGCTGGTAACGTGTTTAAATTCAATCCTGATGGATACAGCTGTAATTCAATGAGACCTCAATCCTATGAGGTAAGGTATTGGCAGTACTCGTATGGAAATCCGCTCCCCTCGCAGAGTGTGAGATATTCGATTCACTGAGAGGAATCTGTATTTTTTCTGTCCTTCGGATATATAATCTTCTTGGAGTATGGTCGGTCTCCCCAGGAGTATATATGAAAAGAAAGAAGCTGCAATATAGTGTGATAATGTTTAAAAATATGATACAATTTATTCACATGAAAAACACACACTATTAAAATGCCTGCTTACATTAGTTAACCTCAAAGTGGTATGAGGTATTTTAAAGGCTGATTCAGAGATTGTACATGTGAATAATAATCACTCTCTATGTATGCCGGGCTAAAATACCAAACGTTAGCCTCAAATGTCCACAGCAGCAGGAATAACAAACCGGATCCTCCGGTGTTCAGATATAGTTCATATGTCTAACGCGTTTCAAAGGATTTCTGCAATAGTTCCTTCTTCTTCAGAGACTTCTCTCTATATATATATACATACACATACATACATATTTATACACATACACACAGATACACTCATACATATATATATATATATATATATATATATATATATATATATATATATATAAACACACACATATACACAAACACACACACACACACACACACATATATATATACAGGGAGTGCAGAATTATTAGGCAAGTTGTATTTTTGAGGATTAATTTTATTATTGAACAACAACCATGTTCTCAATGAACCCAAAAAACTCATTAATATCAAAGCTGAATAGTTTTGGAAGTAGTTTTTAGTTTGTTTTTAGTTATAGCTATTTTAGGGGGATATCTGTGTGTGCAGGTGACTATTACTGTGCATAATTATTAGGCAACTTAACAAAAAACAAATATATACCCATTTCAATTATTTATTTTTGCCAGTGAAACCAATATAACATCTCAACATTCACAAATATACATTTCTGACATTCAAAAACAAAACAAAAACAAATCAGTGACCAATATAGCCACCTTTCTTTGCAAGGACACTCAAATGCCTGCCATCCATGGATTCTGTCAGTGTTTTGATCTGTTCACCATCAACATTGCGTGCAGCAGCAACCACAGCCTCCCAGACACTGTTCAGAGAGGTGTACTGTTTTCCCTCCTTGTAAATCTCACATTTGATGATGGACCACAGGTTCTCAATGGGGTTCAGATCAGGTGAACAAGGAGGCCATGTCATTAGATTTTCTTCTTTTATACCCTTTCTTGCCAGCCACGCTGTGGAGTACTTGGACGCGTGTGATGGAGCATTGTCCTGCATGAAAATCATGTTTTTCTTGAAGGATGCAGACTTCTTCCTGTACCACTGCTTGAAGAAGGTGTCTTCCAGAAACTGGCAGTAGGACTGGGAGTTGAGCTTGACTCCATCCTCAACCCGAAAAGGCCCCACAAGCTCATCTTTGATGATACCAGCCCAAACCAGTACTCCACCTCCACCTTGCTGGCGTCTCAGTCGGACTGGAGCTCTCTGCCCTTTACCAATTCAGCCACGGGCCCATCCATCTGGCCCATCAAGACTCACTCTCATTTCATCAGTCCATAAAACCTTAGAAAAATCAGTCTTGAGATATTTCTTGGCCCAGTCTTGACGTTTCAGCTTGTGTGTCTTGTTCAGTGGTGGTCGTCTTTCAGCCTTTCTTACCTTGGCCATGTCTCTGAGTATTGCACACCTTGTGCTTTTGGGCACTCCAGTGATGTTGCAGCTCTGAAATATGGCCAAACTGGTGGCAAGTGGCATCTTGGCAGCTGCACGCTTGACTTTTCTCAGTTCATGGGCAGTTATTTTGCGCCTTGGTTTTTCCACACGCTTCTTGCGACCCTGTTGACTATTTTGAATGAAATGCTTGATTGTTCGATGATCACGCTTCAGAAGCTTTGCAATTTTAAGAGTGCTGCATCCCTCTGCAAGATATCTCACTACTTTTTACTTTTCTGAGCCTGTCAAGTCCTTCTTTTGACCCATTTTGCCAAAGGAAAAGAAGTTGCCTAATAATTATGCACACCTGATATAGGGTGTTGATGTCATTAGACCACACCCCTTCTCATTACAGAGATGCACATCACCTAATATGCTTAATTGGTAGTAGGCTTTCGAGCCTATACAGCTTGGAGTAAGACAACATGCATAAAGAGGATGATGTGGTCAAAATACTCATTTGCCTAATAATTCTGCACTCCCTGTATATATACTGTATATATACATACACACACTTACATACATATTTATACACATACACACAGACACACACATACAAATATATATATATATATATATATACATACACACACATATATATACTGTATATACACATACACACACATATATATATATAAAGATATATACACACACGCATACATACATACATATGTATACACATACACACACACACACACACACACACATATATATATATATATATATATATACACATTTAAACATATACACACACACACACACACACATATATATATATATATATATATATATATACAGTATTTACATACTAACAAACATACATATTTATACACATACACACATACACACGCGGACACATACATACATATATATATATATATATATATATATACACACACACACACACACACACACATATATGTACACTTGTATTCCACACAATCTAGGAATACAGACTATGTCACAAGTACTGAAAGAGACATCCCTTACTGAGATACATCAACTCTTCATTTTGGATAGTATCAGATTTGTTCTGGAAAAAAACTATTTCCTATTCGATGGTAAATTCTTTCTACAAACCAGCGGGACAGCTATGAGGACCATTATGGCCCTCAGTTATGCGAACCTCTTTATGGGAGAATGGGAAAAAACATACATTTATACCAACAACCCTTTCATGCACAATGTGATATGGTGAGGAAGGTATATTGATGACATTGTGGTCATATGGGAAGGAGATGAAGAAATTAGCAGTGAATTCATCCAATATCTTAACACAAATATCTACAACCTTAAATTCACATCCAAAATTTCAAATGCAAGTATTGAATATTTAGACCTAGTGTTATTCCACGAAAATGAGAAGATCCTAACAAAATTATACACTAAAGAAACCGACTGTAACTGCTATCTGAGAGCAGACAGCGGCCATTATCGACCTTGGATAAATAACATACCGTTTGGACAATTTCAGAGAGTATGTAGAAATTGCTCGAAAATTAACGATTATAACACAGAATCAGAAATTCTACAAACCAAATTCATCGAAAAGAAGTACCCAAAGAAACTAATTGAAAATTCTCGAAACAAAGTGAGACTACTTGAAAGAAAAAATTTGTTTCAAGGTCAAAACAAAAATAGTACTGACAAAGCACAAAAGATCTCTTTGATTACAACATACAACGAAGCCGCCCCGGAAATTAAAAAGATCTTAAGGAAGTTTTGGCCAATACTACAGCAGGACAAACTTCTGAAGAATGCTATAGGACCAGCACCAAAAATAATCTTCAGAAAAAATTTAAACTTTAAACAAATGTTGGACCCTAGCCAAATTAGAAAAAAGTCTGGAGAAAACTGGCTAACAGAAAAAAGCAAAGGCTTTTTTAAATGTAATCGCTTGAATTGTAAAGGATGCGAGCACGCATATGAACCAAAAAAAACCACGAAATCGATACAGTCTAACATATTTCCACATAAAAAATGTAACATCAACAGACTTACTAACTGCAAGACCAGTTTTGTGGTATACCTACTAGAATGCCCGTGTAAACTACAATACATTGGTCACACAAAAAGGACCTACAAAACTAGACTTTTGGAGCATCTGAAAAACATAGAAGAAGGCTACAAAGATCATAGCTTATCCAGACACTTCAAATACTTCCATAAAAAAAAAACCTCACTCCTAAGAGGCCCTATCCTTGAACATGTTCTAGCCCCGACTAGAGGAGGGGACAGATTCCAAAAATTGCGACAAAGAGAATCATACTGGATACACTACATGGGCACTATGACCCCAGGAGGAATGAATGAAGATATAGATCTAGTAGCTTTCCTCTAACCAGCATCTCTGTAAACACCATTGTGTTGCAAATTACCTTAAAAATGCGAAACAGCAGCCATTTGCTCTCAACACAGGTTCCATTTGGACGTTACAGTAAAGATACATCACTAATTTTATTAATATTATTTTTAATATGATTAACATCATTTACTCCATCCTAGAATGGGAGCACTCAGGCCTTTTACCTTAAGATAATTAAAATATATACACAGGGGGTACCCAAAGTCTAACATGTAGTATGTACCAAATAGTATATTATATTCACAAATCTTATATTCCACATGCCCAGTCTTCCTATATTAGAAATCTCCAGCTCATCACTGGTGCATACTACTGTCCTTGCTGAACAAATAGAACACTCCTCCAACCTCTCTTCTTTAGAGATATCCCAATAGCAGTATACATCAACCAACACAACACAGACAGTCACAGGTTTCACTAGAAATTAAACCTGTTTCCAGAATACCAGCCTGTTTAAACATGAATTGATTACTTAGAATATGGAAGTATTTAGTAGTACCCCACAGAGAAGTTACATCACTAGTGTCTAGCTTTGTTTCAGGTAGCAAGAAAAACTTGCTCTTTGAAGTTAAACCTTTCCTCACTCTCAGTTAATACCATTTTGCCTCCTCATTTTTTATACGCTGACAGCACCGTAAATATATACAAACCGTTACCAGGACAATACACGCACACACTGACAATACAGAATAGCCGCGCTTTGCGTCATCACGCTGAGGGAAAAAAGACACCCACTCCAAGCCCTTTTAAATATAGTCATTTCCGTAATGCAAGCCACAACTTACTCTGATGAAGAAGCACTTCTAATGCTTCGAAACGCGTAAGGATTATTTTTAGAATGTGTGGCTTTGCTCTTTTTTTTCCTTAGCGGCTGACTCACGAACATTTAACTACCAATCCATCCAAGCGGCTTTTCTAAGACTTGCAAACAGTACGCTTCACCTGACTCCTGTCAGCGGCACTTCTGAGTGCCTTCACACTACGCTACACGCTACTTTTAAAGTATTATCCAGAAAGAAACGCCTAGACAGTATACTGACGATAGCTATTTCACTCAAGCTGGCAACACCTATATGTCTCAATTACACTAAGTCCTGTCTGGTATATTGAATTACTTGTTCCTATCATATAATAGGGGCAGAACTTTCTGTGGTCTAATTATTACCAGCACACAGCATTTTATAGCCACCAGCTGCTCCATTCATCACAGCAGTAAACTGTGTGTATATATACTCAGAGTCCTGGCACCATTGTTTCACTAACTTTGTACATACGTGCTGTGCTACCACCACCACATGATTCTTATTGACTTTTTTGGGACACTTTAAGTCACTTTTGAGACCTGTTTACCTGCAGTTCTTACTCCTCAACTACTCAATTACAAGAAAGGAATACCTGCTTTAAGCAACACCTGTGTAAGGTGTATAAAAATATATCTACACATCTTTTCTTACCTCATATTGATTGAGTTCATTTTATGTGAGTGCATTTCCTATTTGAGTTTTGAATACAATACATTTTTATGTATACAGTATCACGCTATGCATTTCTCTTCTTTCCTCGCTTAAATTACATCGAATCCGGTGAGAGCCAAGAACGTAATTGAACTACCATACTGCGGGGAGACACCAAGCTAACAAACCCAAAGACCGGGAGTTCTCCAAAGGGGGAAAGTGCCATACACAAGTCCGCACAGAAGACACTCACCAGGATTTCTTCCAAGACAGAAGGAGAAACCGTAACAGACCGGAGTATCTTAAACCACATATGATTGAGGTACCCTCTGGTAAGAGAATACCACTTGTCGTGTAGAGTCCTCAGCAGCTGTTTAACTACCACTATTTCTACTGACATTTTTATGATATAGTTTGTGTGCCTGAAAGTGAAATTTTACCAGGAACTTGTATACCAAAATAATCATTACTCCATTTGTCTTTCTTTGCATTACATCCTGGTAATCCAGGACTCTTTTTTCCACTGTTATTTAACGACGGATTCTGACAGTTTGTTACCAATATAACTGACACCTTTGATACATTTGAATTAATATCACTCACAACATTTGGTATTTTTTGTAGCGCTGAATTCTTTCCGATACTGACTCTCTTTCATATATATATATATATATATATATATATATATATATATATATATATATATATATATATATATATATATATATACCTTTAAATCCTTCCCAATCAAACACCTACATATGCCATACCAATTCAAAACACTTTTTAGACATTTATTTCCATACTAAAACATATATTTTCATATATATATATATATATATATATATATATATACATATATATATAAATGTAATATGAGTACACCCCTTTGCAATATTATATATATTTGTGTGTGTTTCCTTAAAGGGACATGAAAGACAAACTTTTTCTTTCATGATTCAGATAGGTCACACAATTTTAAACATCTTTACATTTGACTTCTATTATCAAATTTGCTTTATTCTGTTGGTATCCTTTGTTGAAGGTGCAGTACTGGGAGTTAGCTGAAAGCCAATGACAAGAGGCATATTTGTGCCGCCACCAATGAATAGCTTCTGAGCCTACTTACGTTTTATTTTCAACAAAGGATATAAAGAGAACAAAACTAATTAGATAATAGAAATACATTAGAAAGCTTTATCTGAATCATGAAAGAAAAAAAACCTGTGTTTTATCTCCCTTTAAATGACTCCATCCAATCTATCTATCTGCTTTCAAGCAAAAATAAGCAACATCATAGAACTGAAGACACAGGGTAACATTATCATAAACAGAAGTTTCATCTGTAGCTTTGCAATTAACTTGCAACCATTTACCTACAGCTTTTACAACAATTATATCATTTGGTTTACAATGTCAGAAATCTGAGTGTATGTTGCATTGGCTGACAGACATTCTCTGGTTGGCCTTTGATTTAATGTCTTGTATTTACATTTATATTTGTAGAATAAAATACTGTAATTTGATTTGAATTATTTCCACTCATTTAAGAAATGCATTGTTATACTGTTAAGACATTGGTGCTCAATCATTAAAAACCTCAGGCCTTCTTCCCAAATGTAATCCTGCAAGAATGTTATTTTGTTCTGAGCTAAAATTAACCTAGACTTTGATATTAACACTCTCAGATCAGCCAAGATTTGCTCAAAGGGATTGTCATGATCTAAACAAACCATACTCATTTTCTTTGCACTGATATATGAGTCTCTTAATTAGTAGCATTGTTCTCTTTTAATTCTTTTTTCTATTTTAGAAAAAAATGTATCACTCATTATTTGTATCAAACTATATTTAATAAATCATTTATTCTTGGCAACGTTTAAACTTTAAAATGGTCTCTAGATGTATTAAAGAATATATTGCAAATAATGTTTTATTTACTTTGTAACCGTATGCCTAAAATGATATGAAACAGCGCTCATTTAGTAAAAAGAAATGCTAAATCAAAGTAAACATAAAAAGAAACAAATTGTTTTTAAAAAAACAGCAAACATCTTACTGGTTTTCTTGCAAAATTAGCATTTAAAAATTCTCAGTTGAGCCACTGCCTATAGTGACAGAAGGAAGCTGACATGCAGAGAAGTTAACCCCTTCCTGCTAGGACTTATTTGTCTACATCAGAACAAAGTTCTGATGTAAACTAATAAGTAATAATTGAAATCACGTGATCATTCACGCGATCGTGTGATTTAAATGATGGGATCGGGTTAGGGGGGAGTGCCTATGATGCTAAGCATGCCCACAATCCCATTTAGGACATGGCTTTGGCTTCAGGACAGCCACCTAACGACACTAAAGCCCAGGGCAGTTAGGATGGCATAGAACATCCTAACAGCATGAAGGGTTAAGTTGAACTCTGCCTCTCCTGAATATGGGCAAGAAACTGACCTTCCTGTTTCTCTAGCTATTATTTATTTATGGCATAAAGCAAGATATGCCTTCTTGTAGAAACCCCTGCACAAATTAAGTAAAAAAAAAAAAAAAGAAATGAAAGGTAAATTCCCTTTAAAATTATAAATAACACATATTGGAATAATTTATATTAATTATAACCTACTGCCTAGTGTTTTATTACAACAACTAAACAGATTGTTTTATATCCATTCAAAGTGGGGGTGGCCATATTGTTGTTTTAAAACAGGACACATGAAAAATACATATGTCAGGGCTGTTTAAAGAAATGTTTTTAATAATGTCCCATTATAAGCACTCTGACATATGTATTTTTCATATTCAAAAGCACATGTTAACCATATGCTAAACCACTTACCTCAAAATGTCCCCTGTGAACACATCGCATTATTCATCCAATCAGGTTGGTTGTTATAGGACTAACAATGGAGCATGCATCTTGAATGTGCAGGTACAGTAAATGTATTTTCCTCCACAGTTCAAGGAAGTCTACTTCAAAATCTTGTGAGATTATGGTAAAATCCTTTGAGATTATGGCAAAATCAAATGAGGTCGGAGCAAACTCTGGTGAAGATGATTGTCTTTACTTTTTTGACACTGTTAAGTTAGAAATAAGAAAAGAAGTTTAATGTTAACTGCCCACAGAAATTATTTTTTGTGAAATGATCTTAGCTACAAATAAACTCCTAAATTCGATATTGGACCTCCCAAATTTGGAAATTGAGCACCCAAAGCTTGATCTGTTCATTAAAACTACATCTTAATCTTAGTCAGCTCACAGCCCCAGAACAAGAAGACTCACACTTTAATGAGGTGATCCAATCAATCCCTAATTCCAATTATATTTGGTGGTGCACTTTTATTTGTTTTAATGTAATATTTTATGATTGTTCTTTAGGAGGCTTATAGGTATTATTTAATGCATATTACCTTTTTAGTCTGATGAAACAACCTGAGGCTGAGAAACACCATGCAATTGCTCAAATTTGCATTAATTAGGCAATACAAATTTTATTTATTTTATATTGTTACTTTAATAGATTTATTCACCCTGCAGTTCACTTGTTGCTGGTTTTGAACAATCCATTGCTGAGACCAGAGTAAGTGTTCTGGGGTGCTCAAAATTCTTAGATAATTTATAGACAACATTTGTTTGGTTTCTGACTATATAAACGATCTGTGAAGTACCTGAGGTCTGTGACTTAGGCCCTGATAATCAAAACATCCACAATGTGGCAATATTTTTTTAAAAGGGATCCATCACAGTATTGAGATTGCCGGTGAAATAGTGAAAACTGCTGACATCAGTGTTTGAAGGCGTCTCTCAGAAAGACGTTTTACAATGCTTTTCAGTGGGCGGCGATGCTGACGATATATTCAAAGCATCAACACCACTTACCTTAGAGGTGTAATGTAAATGATCCTTTTATACAGTATTGAATGGCATTATAATTTATGTATTTACCAAAACATAACCCCTTTTGTTAAAAAAAAGTAGTGAAACCTTTTTTTTTTCTTTCATGATTCAGACAGAGCATTAATTTGTAAACAACTTACTTCTATTATCAATTGAGCTTCATTTTGTTGATATCATTTCTTGAAGAAGCAGCAATGTATTACTAGGAGCTAGCTGAACACATCAGTGAGCCAATCCCAAGAGGCATATATGTGCAGCCACCAATCAGCAATCGAGTGCGATCGGGTTGATTGACACCCCCTGCTGGCGGCCGATTGGCCACGAGTCAGCAGGGGGCGGCGTTGCACCAGCAGCTCTTGTGAGCTGCTGGTGCAATGCTGAATATGGCGAGCATATTGCTCGCCGTATTCAGCGAGGTCTGGCGGACCTGATCCGCACTGTCGGATCAGGTCCGCCAGTCTTTGATAAATAGAGCCCCTGGTCTATGTGGTATGCACATAGAACATACTTTGAATACAGCCTTCCCCCGCCAAGATCACAGATAAGTAGCAGTGTGTGCCCACTTTTGCTTAAGCTGCAATCCCTATTATTTCCTATGGGAGACAAATCACCACTTGTCAGAACAAAGAGGTTCAGTCTAATTTTTTGGAATATATCGCCAGACCCATGGACTGCGAAACTGACTTGCTGCTATTACATCTGATTTTTTACCTTGGAAATAAAGCTTTTGTTTTTATGAATCTCTCCCGGATCTAAGTCAAGGATTTTTTGCTGTACTGTGGAATCGTTGTTTGGGAGCGGTGGTGAGGCTTCCTCTTTTGCTTGGCACCGGTTTGGAGTGGACGTGTTCCCGAATGAACTTCCAGTGGGGAGCACAGGGTACGCAGCGTGAAGACATCGATAGGTGTAGGATAGGCAGCAGTGGAAACTCGGAGCGTTTACCTTACTTGCAGCAGGACTGCAAAACTGGGCATGGCCAAAAAGGCAATTTCTCATGGGTCTGGCGATATTTTGAATACCAGGGTCTTATCGAGGAGGCAGCTGACTGCAAATGATTTGGATATCTATTTGAAGGCTCCCTGGAGAGAGCACATTTTTGTTTTCACACTTATTTTTTGTGTATATTTGTCCTTAGGAATATTCTACATCATTTCTTTATATCTATTTGGTTTGTGTTTACAGATTGAGGGTTCTCTGTTTTGTTTTTAGACTGTTAAACAACTGTTGTTCAAACTAGTTGCAACAGTTCTACAACATTGTTATAAAAATCTCTATCAATAGCGAGTTGCTCATAAAGTCACTTAAAGGGATATAAAAAATGTAAAAAGAAAATTATGTAATATATTAGTGCATTTTATTAATAGACTATTTCTTGTATGTAACTGTGTGTTTAATCCCTGCAAAATTAATAAACACATAGGTAAAGTCAGCACCAGAAGAGCAATGCACTACTGGTAGATTAAAACAAATGGTGAGTCAATGACAAGAAACAAATGTGTGTAGCCCCTGATCACCAGTTAGCTTCCAGTACTGTAGGGTACACATATATACATTTTCAACAAAGGATATCAAGAGAATAAAGTACATTTGAAAATAGAAGTGAATTTAAAAGTGTCTTAAAATTCCAAATTCTATATCTAAATCATGCAAGTTTAATTTTGCCTTTCCTATCCCTTTAAATACGTGTATGAAATATGTTATTGTACAGAACTGGTTTGCCAAAATTCTACATATTCACTAAAGTCATATATCAATAGAAATATGTCTGGAAACACTTTGTATCACTTGATACATTGCAGAACATTTTCTTTCCTTTGTGAGCACAATGATAATTGCAGCATGTTGAAAATAAAAGCCAAAACATATATATTTAAAATGTGGTGATGAAACTACCTGGATTTTCTGCTTTAACGTATTTTTGTATGTAAAATGTGCTTGTAATTCTCCTCTTTAGCTGCTTTTTATCATTCTTCTTTTACAACGATTATGTATAAGTATTCCACCAGGAGGCTGCATTGTTAAATGGTAGAAAACATTCTAGTACATTAACAAGTTTTATAAAAACAGTGTTGAAGTATTTCAGCTATATTTGTTTTAAGATTTATTGTGTGTGTGGCTTTTTCAGCGGCTTTGATTACTGATTGCAGTTCAAAACAGCGAGAATCAAAGCGCTGGATAATAGATTAAACAGAAAACAGATGCTGAAAAGACGCAAACATTAAAAATCAATAGTTTCACTTCAATAAATACATTAAACATAGATTATTTGGAAGTGTTTATATACTCAAAGGATCTAATTGCTATATAAAAGGGTCTTAAATATTGAGGGTTTCATTTATTTGTTAATTTAACATGTTGCAATTAGAAGGAACAGACAGAACTTAAAAAACATTACACAGTCTGAGCCAATGCAAAGCTGAACAAACAGAAGTATGTGTTAATATTATACTGGTCTGATGGGAGGTAGCAAAAATCTGAATGTTGTAAAAACCCAGAGATTAATTTTTTTCACTAAATGTGCAGTTTATTTTCTAAAAGTGCCCCAAATGCCCTCAAAATAGAGGGCATTATAGTTTTTTTTAATTAAAAAAGCAGCATTTGTTTTTTAAAGGACCAGTAAATACAGTAGATTTGCATAAACAACAAATACATGATAACAAGACAATGCAATAGCATTTAGGGGCTGATTTATTAAGCAGTGTATGCTGCTCATTTCCCAGATACGATCGGGATGATTGACACCCCCTGCTAGCGGCTGATCCGTCGAATGTGCAGGGGGCGGCATTGCACAAGCATTTCACAAGAAATGCTTGTGCAATGATAAATGCCAACAGCGTATGCATTTATCGATGTTGGGCAGACATGATTTGCTACACATATCATATCCGCCCGCCATATAATATATAGGCCCCTTAGTTTAAACTTCAAATGAGTAGTAGATTTTGTTCTGACAAGTTTCAAAGATATGTCTATTTAAACTCTCCCTGTATCATGTGACAGCCATCAAACAATCACAAATGCATATAGGTATATTCTGTGAATTCTCGCACATGCTCAGTAGGAGCTGGTGACTCAAAAAGTGTAAATATTTTGTTAATGGAAATAAATTGGAAAGTTGCTGCTCTATCTGAATCATGTAAGTTTAATTTTGACTTGAGTGTCCCATTATTAAAAAAAAAAATAACTGCACTAGGCAGTTTTGGGGCTTTGAAGTTGGTGGGAGTGAGTGTTAGAAAAAAAACAGCACTGAAAAGTGCCTTTACATTGCGGTCTATGGGAACTGTGTGTTCCCTGTAAATATATATGTATATACTGATAAAAATATATATTTATGTGTTAGTATGTGCATATACAAATATTAATACATAAATATATATATGTAAATAGTGATATCCATATATATTTTAAAATGCTGCCCATCGCTGTGCTACTTACCCCCTTCGTCTCTGACGGCATCAGAATCAGGCTTCCATAGGGGCCTTTGGAAGTGCGGACTAGTGAGTGCAATACTTCCTAGCAATGTGAACGCAAGTGCATTCGCATTCCAAATTATTTGTAATACCAACGCACATTATCATGCACTGATATTACAAAGTGGAGCGTTAATATCACTTGCACACAAGTGATATTTAGTGCTCCACTTGTAATAAAGCCCACAGTAAATAAGTACACCAGCGCTGAAATGTTAGAAGATCGGCCCCAGCCCCCCTCCCAAGGCCTGCCTCACCCTCCAGCCCCCCCTACCTGAACATCCCCCACACCCTCTTTTGAAGCAGTCCTCAGCCATTTTTCTGCGACCACAGGCCCCCACACCCTTGTCAGGAGTGAAGCAGCCTTGAAGAAATGCGCACAAGGCTCTCCGTGACCTCCATGACCAAGGATGTGGCCCTACATCAAAAGTCCTGGTATCCCAGCAGGCCAATCCAGCACTGATAACTAGTTTACTGAGGTCAATGAGCTAAATTTAATAACACCCTTCAGGCAAACTAATATCTTGCTGGGGGGAAAATCTCACTGCAACATTGAACATAAACTTTCATTATTTATCCTGTAATTTTTTACCTCTTAACGTTGTTGATTTTGTCATTCCAAAGAGTTTCTATATAGTAGTAGTGGACACTGCCATATTTAAAGTTAAAGGGACATTATACACTAGATTTTTCTTTACATAAATGTTTTGTAGAGGATCCATTTATATAGCCCATATGGGTGTGTTTTTGTAAAAATGTATAGTTTTGCTTATTTTTAAATAACATTGTGCTGATTTTAAGACTCCTAACCAAGCCCAAACATTTTAGATGTATACTGATGTATACTGACTTCAGACTGTTGGGAGCTGCTAAGTAAGTTTTTATAAGGTTTTATACTGGATTATTATATCAGTATCTGTGCATATTATTCTTTATAGTAGTGTCTATTACATGCAGTTAAATGAAAATTGGTGTATACTGTCCCTTTAAATTTCCTTGATATCTCACTCTCCCTTGAGAACAATTTAAAACATGTAATAAAAATGACTGTGCAAACAAGGCTGTGAGGAACATATGATTATCTAACAGGAGTTCCACACAGCCTTGTTTGCACAAACTTCATTATATTGCCTGATTTATATGTTTCCCTAACTGTTCTCAGCAGAAAACAGAGATAAATATAAAACTAAACACTATGGCGCCCATTACACGAGCAATGAGATGAGATACTTCATAGAGGCAATAGAATGTTTGTGAATTCCACATGCTGGACAAAGTAATAGAGAAAAACCAGTTTGCAATGGTAAAAAAACGGAATATTTTACAATTAGAAACATTTACATAAACCATGTTGCAAGCATGTTACCTGGGTATTGTAGTTGTAGTGACTGCATGTGCTTGGTGATTGGTGTAAGAGATTTCTCTTGGGAACCTTACACAACTATAGATGCTAAAGGGACATTGTACATTACATTTGTATTTGCATAAATGTTTTGTAAATATAGACACCAATCAGCAAGCGCTACCCAGGGTGCTCAACCAAAAATGGGCAGGCTCCTAAGCTTACTTCCTGCTTTTTGAATAAAGATACTAAGAGAACAAAGAAAAAATGATATTAGGATTAAATTAGAAAGTTACTTAAAATTGATGCTCTATCTGAATCATGAAAGAAAAATATTGGGTTTAATATCCCTTTAAACACTGGAAAAGATAGATGAAGTGAAGCTGAATACATTTCTAACATAAGCTCACCTTCACAACTGGGGCCCCTTGGCAATCGTGTGTATGTCTATGATCTAAGACTATTAACTTCTTGACTTACATTATAAAAGTTTGATCATTTTACAAATACTTGTTTGCATCTTAAATGAACAGAATCCTGACATAAACTGAGGGTTACCTGTATTTAGCTAACCTGTTTACTAAATGTTCATAGTATCATTACATATTTCTTTATATTCTCTTATATATATTTTTTCTCTGTACAATCGGTGAGAAAGTCTTTGATAAATATTGTGCATACTCAGTTTTATTTTGTTACTTATAAATAGCATACACATTGTGATTCTATAGTTTTTTTTCCATAACTATATCCAATCAAACTAAGACATAGGGTATTGAGATATAGTTTTGACGTTTAATGTCAATTTAAACTGCAAACGTCAGCAGAATTCTAGAAGTGTAAACGTTTAAATAAAATAACCTAAAAAGTGTTCTGAGCAAGAGTTTTCACTAAACATTGGCACTGCTACTTAAACTTTGCTTGGGTAAAAATAAAAGGTGTTTGGCTTGGCATTTGCCAAGTGTAATGGCAGGAACTTGTCTAGCATACAATCCTAGCTTTGTATACAGAGGCGTGCTTAGACATCTTTAATTTAAGTGGCCAAAATACAGTATTTGAGAGCATATATAGCAAGTTAAGTAACTTATATTCTAATTATCTAAACAACGGGTTATAATAAATTATATAAATAAATATGTGTATATATATATTTGACCTGAGCTTCGGTATAATAAACTGAAAAGCATAAATATACTGTACCAACAGAAATAATATATATATATATTTGCATACGAAGAGAAAAGAGCTGTACCATGAACGAACAACAGCTCATCAGCTAGTTCTATGGCACACAGTATATATATATATATATATATATATATATATATATATATATATATATATATATATATATATTTGCATATGAAGAGAGAAGCGTTCTTACCAGGAACGAACAACAGCTCATCAGCTAGTTCTATGGCGATTTACCACCCAGGAGCAGCCTCTTTTAGACCAGTGTGCTTTTCACAGAGGAAAACTTTCCTGAAGTATATCAGTCTGATCCCGGCCAAGTAACGTCAGTCTAGCCCTTAAATACCAGGCAATTCTCCTCTAAACAAGGAACATGACAACCCCATACAATCGTTTTGGCCTCCTATGGGCCTCGTCAGTGAGGTGAAGCCATATTCCTCTATGCACACTGGGCAAGGAGTCCACGTCTGGTTTCCCCCATCAACCTTAGGGAGACCTCCCCAGGATCATATTAATTTGCATATGAAGAGATAAGCACTCTTACCAGGAATGAACAACAGCTCATCAGCTAGTTCTATGGTGATTTACCACCCAAGAGCAGCCTCTTTTAGACCAGTGTGCTTTTCACAGAGGAAAACTTTCCTGAAGTATATCAGTCTGTTCCCGCCAAGTAAGGTCAGTCCAGCCCCGAAATACCAGGCAATTCTCCTCTGAACAAGGAACATGACAACCCCAGATGATCGTTTCGGCCTCCTATGGGCCTCATCAGTGAGGTGCAGCCACATTCCTCTAAGCACACTGGGCAAGGAGTCCACGTCTGGTTTCCCCCATCATTTATAGGGAGACTTCCCCAGGGTCATATTAATTTGCATACGAAGAGAGAAGCTCTCTAACAGGAATGAACAGCTCATCAGCTAGTTCTATGGCGATTTACCACCCGGAAGCAGCCTCTTTTAGACCAGTATGCTTTTCACAGAGGAAAACTTTCCTGAAGTATATCAGTCTGATCCCGCCAAGTACGGTCAGTCCAGCCCCGAAATACCAGGCAATTCTTCTCTGAACAAGGAACATGACAACCCCCAGATTGTCGTTTCTGCCTCCTATGGGCCTTGTGAGTGAGGTGCAGCCATATTCCTCTAAGCACAAATACTTCAGGAAAGTTGTCCTCTGTGAAAAACACACTGGTCTAAAAGAGGCTGCTCCTGGGTGGTAAATTGCCATAGAACTAGCTGATGAGCTGTTGCTCATTCCTGGTAGGAGCGCTTCTCTCTTCATATGCAAATATATATATATATATATATATATATATATATATACACATATATATATATATATATTGTATATATATATATATATATATATATATATATATATATATATATATATATATATGGATTTCATTTTGTTCTGTTATTCAGGAAATATATATTTATAGAAATAAACAGAATAGAGAAAGTAGTATATTTGAAAATTTGATAAGCATCTTGAAAACATTGAAACAGTTTTTAACTCTTTACTACAGGAAAAAAGTAACATGCATTATTTTTTTGCCAATGAGTACTTTTGCGTCATGTTATCTGTTATTCTACAAAATCAAATAAAAAAGAAATCCTGTCACCTTCCTTTATATCACCTTTAATTGGGTAAATATTCCATACCATTGATGTGTTCTTCATAAATCTTTTTATAAAAGAGTTTACCTTCTGTTATGCTTCCAGATTTCATAGAGTACATTTTACATTCTATTATTCCCAAAAAGTATTTTTTTCATAAAGTTCTAGCACATATTTCTTATGTTGGGACATGTACAATACACTTACTCCCGTGCAGCAACTTTATTGTTTCAGTATTATGACTTACTCCATGACCTCTTGGACTAGTTAAGATTGCAAAAGTAATCACTTGAGCAATCCCACCCTTTATCTTGTCTAACTAATTGCATGAAAGCAAGGCTCATCAGTCATCCTAGACTCATGTGCCCAGGAAGTCTGCCCCTCAGAGAACTGCACCTCAAAGGTTCAAAAACTGCATCTGAAGCATCATAAATTGACCCACTTTTAGCATAATTTTGCTCTTACCCGGCTTTCATCCCTTTTGACAGTGCTGATAATTAGCATAGTAATTATTATTATTTTTTTTGCTATTATTAATAATAATGACCATACACTGCTTTTTTCAAGGTGCTTCAATATGGAAATGTCCTATCTTTAAATGATGTTCTTAAGTTTCTTCTGGTTTTCCCAAAATTAAACTGGCTATATAACTGCAGTTTGATTTGAATAACAACTTACTGTAAGAGAATGGCATCTATCCAATTTGTCAGCAATATTGTCAATCACAGTCTGATAGTCGTGATACCAAGAGCTCAGATTTTAACTGTGCCAATATATTGATAGCTATGATATCACAGTGCACAAATATTATGATCAATAATCTTAATAGAAGGCGAGTTAAATGATATTTTTACTTTAATATAAGGCCTAACGTTTGGGTTACAGTAAAGGCTAAGATGAGGGCTTTGATGGGAGTTCACAAGAGTCTGCCCTTATGGTTGCATGGGGGAAATTACTGTCTCCATAATGTGTCCATCATATTTGAGATGTTATGATGTTTAAATATATTGGATTGTGTTGTAATTGCTGCAGAGAACCTAATAATGTGTATACATGTGTATGCATCTGTATGAGTATAACAGACAGACAGATAGATAGATTATAGATAGATATATGGATAGATGATAGATAGATAGATAGATACATAGATGTTTGATAGACATACAGACAGACAGATAGATAGATAGATAGATAGATAGATAGATAGATAGATAGATAGAAAGATTGATAATAGATATATAGACAGACAGACAGACAGACAGAGAGACAGGCAGATAAACAGATGGACAGACTGACAGACGGATAGATGATAGATAGATAGATAGATAGATAGATTTAGAACCACTAGTTAAAGAAAATGATTAATACTGAAGAAACTGTTTTAACTGTTGAGAATAATGCTAATTATAATTATGAAATTATAATATCACATTGAATGACTATATAACACAAAGCTATACAGAGGTGCTATAAATTAGAACAAGATATAAGTGTATACTCTAAACAAAATATAAGCACATTACAGTTTTATTGTTACAGTATAATGCATTTTACATTTTGTTAGCAAAAAACAAAAAGGTACATTTCAATTTTAGTACCATAAATATGTCTAACAGGTTCAATAAATGTCTCTCAAATCAAACTAGGAAATTAATTTTTAGGAAGGAAATTTTATTTAGGAGTGTGTGTTTTGGCACCAAACCGAAAATACATGAAAAGATTCAGGAAGTCATTTTAACGTAAACTATTAAAACAGCACATGAAATCATTTCAAGTGTGGCTTTACATCATTAAACTATACTGTAATATACACATTTCAGTTAGGAATGGCGTTCTATGAACAGTACGCTTCTAAAGATTTTTCCATTCGGTTCAGGTGTGAAATTCGTGCTTTCTTAAAAACGTATATCATTTGCCTGCCATAAATTACCATGGAAAGCAACTCATAAATTAACCGTACAGCATCAGTTTGACATGTTGTCACAAGGGTAAATTCTGTTTTTAAGATTTGTCTAACTCGTATATGAATCATTATATTAGCTAGCTGAAATAATGTCACAGGTAAAATGGGTGAACAGTTTTGAACGGAATCCAAATCTCTATTATGAGTGGTCTAGTTATTTCTGAATTTGAAATAAACCGTCTGTTCAAGTCTGAATTCCTTTTTACATCAAAGCAAAACCTTCAACTGAGATTGCAAAGTTTTGCACATGGTGTAACTTGAAAACATAAAACATAATTATACACGTTTTGGTTTGGTTGACACGCATGATTTTCATTATGAGTTTATTGACTACTCTTCGTTAAACACATTAATTTTATGTTGTGTATAAAGTTCTGTAACAAATTAAGGAAACTCAAAATGTACATTTTTAATTATGCAAAATAATAAACACTTTGTAATGTGCTTTCATTATTTGTTTTGTCTGCCACTGTGTTGTTTGGTATTAGCAGAAAAGATAGGACAACAAACTGCAAATTAGGGGCAGAAATATAGCAGGGTTAGGCTTGTGAAGCTGTCATGTGCTCTTTCAGTTTTCAAAACTGGAAAATCCACAAATTTCAGAATTAAAGGGACATATACACATTTTTTTTATTTTATGATTCAGATAGAACATACCATTTTAAACAACTTTCCAATTTACTTCTAGTATTTCATTTTCTTCCTTTTCTTGTTATCCTTTGATGAAAAGCAAAAAGGTAAGTTCAGCAGTGTGCACGTGTCTACAGCACTGTATGGCAGCATTTTTGCATCATGTTATACTTTAGCAAGAGCACTAGGTGGCAGCACTATTTCCTGTCATGCAGTGCTGCAGATATGTGCATGCTAACTATCTAGATATCTCTTCAACAGTATACAAAGCAAATTTGATAAAAGAAGTAAACTGGAAACTTTTTTAAAATTGTATTCTATGTCTGAATCATGAAAGACAAAATGTGGGTTTCGTGTCCCTTTAAATTGCATAATAAATAATGAAGTATATTGCATGGTTGTTTTGCTACGTATAGTGAATGATTTATTGTTTACTGTTCTTTTAAATTGTTTTATTAAGTGTAGTACAGAAACAAATCTGTAATGTTCTTATTTATTTTACTGGCTTTCCTGTAGTTTTAAAAAAGTGTGTCCTAAATTTATATGAAGACCGCATTTCACCTGACCATGAAAAGGATTATTGCAAGAGTTCATTTATACCTTTCCCTAATTGTAAAGTAAAGGAGATAAACTGAACTAAATGCTTTTAAAGAGCGACAGAATGAAATGGTTTTAAAACATGCATTTTGCAAAGAGATCTGTTGCAATGCAGACCTTAATGCAAACATAAATACATTTAAAAAAAGGGTTTATGTCCCATTAACGTACATAATGAGAATAAGCTGAGTTGACTGCAGATGTTTTTACTACAACTATTTTGAGAGGATCTATTATAGATTTCCCTTGTAGTAAGTAACTGTATTCCTTAGCAGTGCCTTTAAATATGGCATAGACTTAAATGATAATATCTATACATTGTATCACTTTCATTGTAAAAATAGAATTTTGTAAAGTAATGAGATACAAACTGTAAATCTGGATATAACTGTAATTACATTATCCAAGAAAAATATGCATTATGTTAAGAATTCAGTTTTAATTCAACTTTAAATATTGTGGGTGCTTTTAATTTTGTTTTGTTTTATTTTACATTACTATAGAATGGGATCTCTTTATAATTTATTTTATTAAACTTAAAACGATGTTTTTTTTTACCCAAGAGGATTTAGAATTGAAAACATATTGTAGATGAGAACAACTATAAATCATTTGTATGTAGTTATATATTTTTTATAATAAATAGAAAACATTGCAGAACATTTGAAGCATTTCTAAAGCGTAAATGAAATAAATTCCAATTGAAATTTAAGTAAGCAGTTAGATGCTTAAACGACAGTGATTGTCATGTTTACAAACAATATTCATAGTTGAAAATGAATTTTGCTTGAACGAGTTCCATAAAATGGCCTGTGCAGAGATTTACTTACAACCCAATGTTTTTTGTTTGGAGCATCGCCGAATGTTTGGAGAATGTAATAAGAAATGTCAACAAAACTGAGCAATATGAATGATTTCTTTTCAAGAGGATAAATTCACTTTCATTTTGTGAACATCCTTGTTAACTTGGTTGGGTAACATTATACCTGTTCCCATGTCTGATCAGTGGCATCTCCTTGGAGGATTGATAAAAAAAAAGGTCATTAACTATATTTAAGATCATGGCTAAAAGTTGTTTTATGACAATGCATTTTCAGCTTCACTTGATTCTATATTATTCTGTATGTAGCTCTAATTAGGTCTTGTGATGTAGGCTTGCTTATTAAAGCTTGTAACAATAATTGAAAAAGCACCTTGGCGTATTAAAACCACCCCTGATTCAACAGGGGTTATTGTCAAGCTTTGCTCTTAACCAATTGGTTGCACAATAGCAGAGGGTCGGATTAAGCTATCTCAAACAGACAGGTACACCCCATGTCAATCTTTTTCATCCAGATAATGATAAATCTACCTCATATGTGTCTGATTTACTAAGATGACGAGAGATGAGTGAGCGTTAGTGAATCTGGTGTATAGAATAACAAATGACCTGGTAAAAAGAGACTAGTTAAGGCTTTTAGAGCATATTGCTTAGTGTTCCTGATTAAAACAGATTAGCTTTAGTATATATATATATATATATATATATATATATATATATATATATATATATATATATATATACAGTATATACAGTATTTATATATATATATATATATATATATATATAAACCCTGGCATGTAAAGGATTTATGCTCAAGGGGGCTAAAGCTGAGATTGGGACCAGTTATTACTGATGTACAAAAGGCCTATGGCACTAGGCAGCTCTATACTTTCCTGAGTGACATTTGAATGAAAATAGACACCTGTCACACTTTTGTTTTAACCCTCTGGCTGCTAGGGAGGGTAGCAGGATATTGGAATGCACTGCAGCTATCAATAACAGCCAAGGGTTATTCCCAACCAAAAACACTAAACCTAAAAATAAAACACCTCTACACTTAGCCTAATCCAAAGTCTAATTCTAGTCTTTAAAGGGGCATGCATGGAACATTTTTTATTAATGATTCAAACAAAGTACACTTTTAAAACAACTGTCCTATTAACTCTCTCTTAAATGAGAAGATACGGCAATAGAACTTACTCTAAATTTCAAATAAGCAGTAGCTTTCTTCTGACAAATTTATTTTTCCTCATTTTCAGGCCTTCGGTATCATTTGACTGCCATCAGCCAATCAGACTAGTATACGTATGCTCTGTGATCGTGTGCATGTGCTCAGTAGGTTCTGGTGCCTTTATAAAGTGTGCTTTTAAAAAGACTGGGCAAAAATTGATAATGGAATTAAATTGGAAAATCTCCCTTTAAATTTAGCCACAACCAAATCCTAACCCTAGCCTAAACCTAACTGCAGATCCAAGCCTTAAAGGGACATAAAATCAAAAAATGGTCTTTCATGATTCAGATAAAGAATACAATTTTAAAACATTTTCCAATTTACTTCTATTATCAATTTTGCTTTATTCTTTGTTGAAGAGATACCTAGATAGGTAGTGTGCACATGCCTGAAGCTGTACATGATAGGAACTTGTGCTGCCATCTATTGCTCTTGCTTATGTATAACATTGATACAAACCTGCTGCTATATAGTACTGTAAAAACATGCACACTCCTGAGCTAACGTCCCTGCTTTTCAACAAAGGGTAACAAGAAAACAAAGATATTTGATCATCTAAATAAATTGTAAAGTTGCTCTGAATCATGAAAGAAAAGTGATGGGTTTTAGGTCCTTTGTACGGAGCTTGAAGGGCTGTGTCTCTGGCGAGTCTTCAGACTCACCAGAAACACAACTTATGAAGCAGCGGTCTAAACACCGCTGCTCCATAACCCTGTCCGCCTGCTCTGAGCAGGCGGACAGGAATCAACGGAAATCAACCCGACCGAATACGATTGGGTTGATTGACACCTCCCTGTTGGCAGCCGATTGGCCGTGAGTCAGCAGGGGGCGGCGTTGCACCAGCAGCTCTTGTGAGCTGCTGGTGCAATGTTAAATGCAGAGAGCGTATTGCTCTCCACATTTAGCAAGGTCTTGTGGACCTGATCCGCAGTGTCAGATCAGGTCCGCAAGACCTTTGATAAATTGGGGCCATAGACATGTCTAAATATGTGCACACATATATATATATATATATATATATATATATATATATATATATATATATATATATATATATATATATATATATACGTTGATTGGAGTAGCTGTGTTAGTCCAGAGATTTAGATATCAAAATAACAAGAGTATTGCATTGAGCAATGATACTTTTTTTTTTTTTTTTTTATTGGACTAACTATATATTTATAAGTTGACAAGCTTTCGGAAGAGTTCCTTCCTTTATCAAGTCTGAAGCAATACTGATCAATTCAATGGAATTTACAGATTGTATCTTAAAACACAGAATAGCTAAGAAGACAGAAAGTGCAGGGAGAGGAGGAGGTGTCGTAAAAATCATGAGGGGGGCTTAGGTAACAGGCAGACAGTGTCCAGTGTAGGAGAACATTCTTTATACATAGGTACACAGGTAAGCCTATGTCCACACTTTTGTCTTTTTTTAACTTTTGTATTCCCCCTGTATATACAATTTCACATCTTTATAGATATTGATTCAATGTTGATATATAACTTTATGTCAGTATATGCTCCATGTAAAGCTATATATTTCCCCTGTCTGTTCTCCTACACTGGACACTGTCTGCCTGTTACCTAAGCCCCCCTCATGATTTTTACGACACCTCCTCCTCTCCCTGCACTTTCTGTCTTCTTAGCTATTCTGTGTTTTAAGATACAATCTGTAAATTCCATTGAATTGATCAGTATTGCTTCAGACTTGATAAAGGAAGGAACTCTTCCGAAAGCTTGTCAACTTATAAATGTTAAAAAAAAAGTATCATTGCTCAATGCAATACTCTTGTTATTTTGATATATATATATATATATATATATATATATATATATATATATATATATATATATATATATATATACATATGTGTGTGTATGTGTATACATATGCATTTATCTATTTTACTGTATATATTATTTTTTTTATATTTTATTTATTTGAAGGCACACAGAGAAAAGAAACATTCTGACAAAATTCAACATGTTATTACAGAGGCAGATTTTAGATGATATCCCAGACACTCCTGGGGTTCCAGATATAGTGACAAGAAAACAAGTAACCTCCGTCTACAATGGATAAACATTAAGGTGTATATAACAGTGTGTAATATCTGCCCAGATTCTCATTGTACAATTATCCCTATATGCCAACATTTTCCAGTTTTATTACCTTAAATCTACCACTTACTCTCTTCTAGTCTCCCCCCTCCCCCCCCCCCATCCGGAGAGGGGCTAGGGAAGACTTTTATCATCAAGTGAACAGAGCTGACTTACTGTCAGTTCTACAGATTGGCTCCATCTATCTAGCTCTGAAGGTCAACTCCCCAGGGCACCAGCCGCGCAGTCTCACACAAGCCTGATTTGAAGTCATGTTGCTACTACCCCCTATCAAATTGAGATTCCACTCCCCCCTTAATTGGGCTTCGAGGTAGTAAATTGTGTTTCTAAGTGGGAATAATATCTGAGTTTGTTGAGTCATGGTTAACGTTTTAATATATTTCCCCCATTTTTTCATAAAGTGAGTTGACCTGTTTTGTAAATCTCCTAAGGCATCCGCCTGCTCATAGAGCATCTGTTGGATTTCTCCCTTAAGGTGGGCAAGACCAGGTGATTCCCCCTTCAACCAGAATTTAAGGATAAGTTTCCTAGCCTGTAAGACTATTATATGTAGGAGTACCCTGTTATCTCAGGGTTGCTGTTGGAAACCCAAGAAGATTACTTCCTGGGGCGAGAGGGACAAGGGAGAGCCAAATGTTTTACTTGCCCAATGGGCCAACATATCCCAGAATCTATACAATCTTGGACAGGACCAAATCATATGCAAAAGGTCCGCTTTTGGCACTGCACATTTTGGGCAATTACCCTCTGAATTCGGGTCCCAAACTTTATACAGCTTAGGTGTAATGAATGCTTGATTGAGAAGTTTAGTGTGTGTCTCCTTGATGTCTGAAGCCAAGGAAGCCTTCCTGACTCTCTGTATACTCTGCTGTACTAGTGAAACCGGGATTTCCGCGTTCAGGATATCTGACCATCTGTCACTAATTGTTTGTAGCTGACTATTGTTGTCTTCCCGTCCCAATAATCCATAGACTGATGATATGGAATTATTGTCCTGTTGAAACGAGGAGGTCATTGAGTATATAGGGCTATCTTTCCCTGGCATGTCGCCCATCAAGAACAAAGAGTTTATATAGTGTTTGATTTGCAGATAAGCAAAATGATGTGACAGCGGAATATTGAAGGTCGTTTGCAAGTTTGCAAATGTACACACTGTTTTCCCATCCGACTCCAGAAGACTCGAGACAGAGTCAACACCCCATCTCCCCACTCCCTGAAATGTTTTGAGGTATGGCCAGGGACAAAGTCAGGATATCCCTGTATTGGTAAGAACTTTGTGAGTTCGTGATTAACTTTGAGTTTCTTGCATATTTTCCTCCAGGCATACAGCAGTTGCTGCATGAGGGGGTATTTGGCCACTAATTTATTTGCTTGTACCGCTTTTAGATGGGGAAGGACCCAAAGAGACCATGGTGCTATAGCTTGTTTCTCCAACCCAGGGATTGCAAAACTTTGTTTGCCCGTGAACAAATCCAATACATATTTAGCCTGGGCTGCCCAAGCATAAAATTTGAGATTTGGGACTGCTAACCCTCCCGCCTCAACCAGATTGTACATCTTTTGTCTTTTAATACTATGTTTTTTATTGGCCCAGATAAAACGAAATATTAAAGAAATCCAAAATTTTAAGTCCCCTTTATTCAGAACGTAGGGTATCATTTGTAAGAGATACAGTATTTTGGGGAAAAGTATCATCTTCACAAGTCCTATCCTGCCCGATACCGAAAAGGGGAAGTTTAACCCAGTGATTTACCATATCCTGTGCCTCCTTTTTCAGGGGGGAATAGTTGGCTTCATACCACGAATGTGGGTCCACCGAGAGTTTAATGCCAAGATACTTGAAAGTTCTATGTACTACCTTAAAGTCAAATTGTATGACACAGTCAGCCCTGTGTGGAGTCAGCCAAACCAATTCTGTTTTATCCGTATTGACCTTGTACCCCGATATCCTCCCAAAATCAGTCAGGATAGACATTATTTTGTTGACATTTACTGCAGGGTTAGCTATATACAGCAACATGTCATCAGCAAAAAGAGATAAGTTTCTAGTTTCTTGACCTATTTTCAGTCCTTCAGTTTCCTTCCTAATCTTAATGGCCAGAGGCTCGAGCGCAATATCAAACAATGGTCACGAGGGGTTTTTATTTACTATTATCGATGCTGCCGGGGAAGCATAGATGGCCCTCAAGCCTCTTGCGAAGTTGCCTGTTATACCAAGTTTGGCAAGAGTGAAAAAGAAGTGGTCCCATAGAACCAAATCAAAGGCTTTTTCTGCATCTACAAGTAGAACGCAGGCCTCTGATGAATTCTGTTTTCTACCCAAGTTGTTATCATTCCAATAGTGTGTTAACACAAACTGTAGAGTACGAAGATTAGAGACCGCGGATCTCCCCTTCACAAAACCCGTTTGGTCTGGATGGATAATGTTGGGAAGAATAATTGCTAGCCTATCTGCCATAATCTTGGTGAACAATTTGTAGTCCACATTCATCAATGAAATGGGACGATATGATGCCATACTAAGAGGATCCCTGTCTGGTTTTGGTATCAAGCAGACCTTTGCTTCCGTGAATCTAGATGATAAATTGGCCTCACCTGTCAGAATACCATTAAAGAGTGTAGATAATGTCTCTGTGACATCGTTCAAGAGGATCTTGTAGAACTCGGATGGCAAGCCATCCGGGCCTGGCGTTTTTTCAAGGGGGGCCTTCCCAATAGTTTTAAATATTTCCTGGGTGAGAATGGGGGCATTGAGTGAGTCAAGTTGTTGATCAGTCAATGTCGGGAGCTCCACAGAGGACCAAAAGCTCTCCTTGTCTGAATCAAGTACTACCTGTCCTTCATATAGTTTAGTGTAATAGTCTCTAAAGGCTTCCTGAATTTCCTCTTTAGCTGTGAGAATTGTCTGTCCCTTCCTAATGGCCGATATAGGAGTCATAGGTTTTGTCAATTTGGTAAGTCTGGCTAGCAGTCGCCCGGTCTTATTGCTGTATCTGTAAAATTTTGCATGGTTAAAGTTCAAGTCCCTTGCTATGTTTTGTGCTAGGGTTGTATCTCTCCTAAATTTGATTTCTTTGTATTTTTCTTTGTTTAGGTTTGATGGGTGCCTAAGATATTTATTCCTTGCATTAAGGAGTTATTTAAGGAGTAGTTCTTCCCTAAGTTTCTTTTTCTTCCTGACCCCCAATACATAGGACATTGTAGCTCCTCTGAGTACTGCCTTACATGTTTCCCAGTAAAGGATGGGGTTCCCCATATGCTGTTGGTTGGTGATGTTAAATGTCAGCCACTCCCCAATCAAGTATTTTTTAAAATTAGTGTCCCGGTATAGATATTTGGGGAATGTCCATGTCCCTAGGGGATTTCCCACCTGCCCCACCTTTAATTTTAAGACAATCGGGGTGTGGTCTGATTGTAGTGGCGCTTCTATACTAGTGTCTTCTATTCTGGAATGTAATTCAGCCGAAACCAAAAATAGGTCTATTCAGGAGTGAGTGTCTTTAGCAAGCGTAGTACAGGTGAAGACCCTGACCTCGGGGTGTCTTTGCCTCCATATAGCTACTAATGAGAGGGCCGCAGCGAATTTTGAAAATACAAGGGAATCTCTCTTCGAATTCCTATATAGATCTTTATGTGTATGAGTTAGTCTGGGGTTCCGATATCTGTCTGCCGGGACCTTTGGGGCTATATTAAAGTCCCCTCCTATAATAAGGGGAGCATTGGCCAGACAGAGAAGCTGAACTCTTAGGGAGCTCCAAAACTCAGACTTATGTGTATGAGGGCCATATACACCTCCCACAATCAGGGGGGTTCCTTCTACTTTAATTTTAAGTAAGGCATATCTCCCTTCTGGGTCTAGTACTGTGTGTATAATTTGATAAATCAAGGTTTTTCTGAAACAGAAATGCTACACCCCTCGCCCTACTCGCCTCATATTGGGTGAATATCACTTCCCCCACCAATCCCTGTTTAAGTTTTAGATGTTCGGCAGGTTTCAGATGAGTTTCCTCCAAGATGGCAATATCCACCCTCTTGGAGTTAAGGTATTTCAGTATGGATTTGTGCTTAATGGGGGACGTTATGCCACCCACGTTCCATGAGATAACATGGAGAGTCATGGTGAAGTTAACCCTTATTGTTGACTTAGTCCCTACGATGGTTTTGGTATGTAAAATGAGGCCTTGGGGAAGTGCAAAGATGGGTGTACTGTAATGGAAGCTCACAAAAACCTGTGGAATGCAATGTGTGTACTGACCGCCAGGTACCCCAGGGAGGACCAACCGAGCCGCTTCACCTTCTGCTATAGACTCAATAAAGCTAGAAAAGTTAGAAAGAAGAAGCCAGATGGAGATTAATATTTGCATTAACATTAGAGATATTTAGGGTGAGTTATGACTCTTTGTGCCAACAGACAAATTATGCAGCAGCTGATGGGGAACAATACAACTGTAAATTGCATTCAAACAAAAAACTAAGAGTAAACTAGAACAATATTAACTCTTTCAAAAACTTTTACAGAAAACAACCTCCCCCCCCCCACTTTCAAAAGGATATGTCCTGTACTGCAACTGCGGCAGTACTAAGGTGTTCAAATAAAGTTCTCAGTCTGGTTAAGAGATAAGACGAGATGGTCCAGTCCCAACCAAATATTCCCTACGGGTAACCACAACTTCCATGAACCTTGATTTTCAAGGATCTTCGTTGTTCAGCATGGGAATCTCCTCTCTCTGAGGAATCTGCCGCTGGTCTTCTGCTTGCAGGTAAATCTGTAGTTGCTTCGGAGATTCAAACATTCTCAGCCCATTTTTTGTCTGCAGCTTTAGACGGGCTGGATAAAGCAATGAGACCATTTCTCCCCTCTCAAGGAGATCTTTGCAATAAGGAGAGAATTCCCGTCTCTTCTTTGCGACATCTGCAGAGTAGTCCTGGAACAGGACTATCTTCTTCCCTTCATAGGAGAGACCCTGGTGTTGTCTATAGGCCTTTAGGAGAGCAGTCTTGTCCTTGAGACAGAGATACATAATCATGATATGGCGTGGGGAGGTTCTGGGGGGTTCAACCCCCCCGTTGTTGGGGTCCCACTCTGTGTGCCCTCTCCATTACACAGGGGATTTGAGATTTTGGGAAATGCAGCAGCTCTGGGAGGATCCTTTCAGCAAAGTCCACTAGGTCGGAGCCCGGGATTTATTCCAGGACTCCCACAGCTCTGATATTGTTCCTCCATGACCTATTTTCTAGGTCATCCAGTTTCTCCTGGAGCGCCTTATTTTGTTTCTGTAGGGATAATATACCTGAGGAGGATTCTGTTTGCTGCGTTTCAGTGTCAGCTACTCTCTGTTCAACCCTATTTAGCCTTGCTGAGAAAGTTTTAAATTCACAGGTGAGTGAGTCAAGTCCCGTTTGCAATTGCTCAATTTTCTGCAAAAATAAGGCAGAAAATTGTGAGACGATAGGGTGTGTGTCTTGATATGAGTTATCAGAGGTCTTTGCTGACTCAGATTGTGGCCCCATCACCTCTGCCTGCTGTTTAAGTCTCCTCTCTTGTTGCCTCTGTTTGGACATAGTGACCGTTTGTTTTTGATAAGGCGGATAATATCTCCTCATACAAGTGTGTCTAAGATCTTCCAGCTAATATATGGGACTGGTATATGAATATGAAGTGGAAACTGACTCTTACTCCTCCATCACCGTGTCTTCACCAAAGTGTAGGGAAAGGGTAGGAGGGTTTAGATCCTGCTGTGAATAGGGGACTCTATATAGGGGACTCTATATCCGTTTTGATAAGGTAATCTTTTATTTATTCTGCAGTGTCTGAGAAACAAACCAGGTTGTTGTACTTATTTGCTTATCAAGTGCTTCCAGCAGTCTCTATATATATTAGGAAATCAGTTCTCAAAGCCTTAATAGCAGATCAATGTATGTTTATACAGGCTGCCTTATGCTGCAATCGCCTGTTCAGTCAATTTGTATTAGTGCGATGCAGGCCTGCAACTTTAACTGATGCGCCATGTGGCTAGCCCCCCGGAGTAAAGTGATTCTCTTACCGGGCCTCTTACCGGGCTCCCCCTGTCCCTCCGACCACCGATATTCTGACAGCAGCTCTGTCACTTGTGGTGTGGATATGCCCAGAGAGTCGTGGCAGTTTTACCCCCTGCGGCCGTTATTTCAAGCCGCTCTGTGACACGCTCCTCAGGATCTATGCAGCGGGGGGGGGGGGGGTCTGATGAAAATACCCCCAGCTCTAATGTCCAGGAGGGATTAGATGTTGTCCCTCCAAGGTCTGTTCAGCTTGGACCGGAAAAAAAAGAGATATTATAGCCCCTTTTTAGGTATCAAGAAGCGGAGCTGTGAGACTTTGCTTCCACTCTTGAGGTCCGGTCACCGGAAGTCCGTGTTTTACTGTATATTTAATGTACATATCATATTCCAGCGTTCTTCACATACAGGATGTAATGTTCTTTTTATTGTAAATAAATATATATATATATATATATATATATATATATGTGTGTGTGTGTGTGTAGATATCAATTCAACATTACCAGTATCCGATATTTATAAAAAATATATATTAATTAATAAAAAGTAAGTTATGTATGTAAAATATATATAACGCGCATCGGAGTTTGCAATTTAGTTCTAACGCAGTCTGATAGTGTACATGAAGAATTGCTAACTTTAATTGAAATATTAAATATTAAAACATATTAATAAAAATTATTATACATACTATAAAAAATCTAAATAATCCATATATATATATATATATATATATATATATATATATACAGGGAGTGCAGAATTATTAGGCAAATTAGTATTTTGACCACATCATCCTCTTTATGCATGTTGTCTTACTCCAAGCTGTATAGGCTTGAAAGCCTACTACCAATTAAGAATATTAGGTGATGTGCATCTCTGTAATGAGAAGGGATGTGGTCTAATGACATCAACACCCTATATCCGGTGTGCATAATTATTAGGCAACTTCCTTTCCTTTGGCAAAATGCGTCAAAAGAAGGACTTGACAGGCTCAGAAAAGTAAAAAATAGTGAGATATCTTGCAGAGGGATGCAGCACTCTTAAAATTGCAAAGCTTCTGAAGCGTGATCATCGAACAATCAAGCGTTTCATTCAAAATAGTCAACAGGGTCGCAAGAAGCGTGTGGAAAAACCAAGGCACAAAATAACTGCCCATGAACTGAGAAAAGTCAAGCGTGCAGCTGCCAAGATGCCACTTGCCACCAGTTTGGCCATATTTCAGAGCTGCAACATCACTGGAGTGCCCAAAAGCACAAGGTGTGCAATACTCAGAGACATGGCCAAGGTAAGAAAGGCTGAAAGACGACCACCACTGAACAAGACACAGAAGCTGAAACATCAAGACTGGGCCAAGAAATATCTCAAGACTGATTTTTCTAAGGTTTTATGGACTGATGAAATGAGAGTGAGTCTTGATGGGCCAGATGGATGGGCCCGTGGCTGGATTGGTAAAGGGCAGAGAGCTCCAGTCCGACTCAGACGCCAGCAAGGTGGAGGTGGAGTACTGGTTTGGGCTGGTATCATCAAAGATGAGCTTGTGGGGACTTTTCGGGTTGAGGATGGAGTCAAGCTCAACTCCCAGTCCTACTGCCAGTTTCTGGAAGACACCTTCTTCAAACAGTGGTACAGGAAGAAGTCTGCATCCTTCAAGAAAAACATGATTTTCATGCAGGACAATGCTCCATCACACGCGTCCAAGTACTCCACAGCGTGGCTGGCAAGAAAGGGTATAAAAGAAGAAAATCTAATGACATGGCCTCCTTGTTCACCTGATCTGAACCCCATTGAGAACCTGTGGTCCATCATCAAATGTGAGATTTACAAGGAGGGAAAACAGTACACCTCTCTGAACAGTGTCTGGGAGGCTGTGGTTGCTGCTGCACACAATGTTGATGGTGAACAGATCAAAACACTGACAGAATCCATGGATGGCAGGCTTTTGAGTGTCCTTGCAAAGAAAGGTGGCTATATTGGTCACTGATTTGTTTTTGTTTTGTTTTTGAATGTCAGAAATGTATATTTGTGAATGTTGAGATGTTATATTGGTTTCACTGGTAAAAATAAATAATTGAAATGGGTATATATTTGTTTTTTGTTAAGTTGCCTAATAATTATGCACAGTAATAGTCACCTGCACACACAGATATCCCCCTAAAATAGCTATAACTAAAAACAAACTAAAAACTACTTCCAAAACTATTCAGCTTTGATATTAATGAGTTTTTTGGGTTCATTGAGAACATGGTTGTTGTTCAATAATATAATTAATCCTCAAAAATACAACTTGCCTAATAATTCTGCACTCCCTGTATATATATATATATATATATATATATATATATATATATATACTGTATATGTGTGTCTGTTTTTACAGTATGTATAGTATTTATTAACAATTGTTATTAATGTTTTAATATTTAACATTTCAATAGTGTGCATTGAAGTTAGCAATTTTTCCTGTGCGCTAACCCGACCATGTTAGATCTAAATCGGCAACCCTGATGCGCATTAAACATATTTTACATTCCTATATTCTTGACATAGAAAATAATGTACTTTTTTTATTAAAGGGACAGTCTACACTAAAATTGTTATTGTTTAAAAAGATAGATAATGCCTTTACTACCCATTCCCCAGCTTTGCACAGCCAACATTGCTAGATTAATATATTTTATAACATTTAAACCTCTAAATGTCTGCCTGTTTAAAAGGCTCTATAGACAGCCTCTTAATAACATGCTTTTGTATTTGCTTTTCACAAAAGGAGACTGCTAGTTCATGTGGGTCATAAAGATACAATGTGTTCACTCCCAAGAAGATATTTAAGATTTAGCACAACACAGTCCTAAATGCAAGTCAATAGATAATATAACTGTGTTGGTTATGCAAAACTTGGGAATGGGTAATAAACGGATTATCTATATTTTAAGACAATAACAATTATATTGTAGACTGTCCCTTTAAATATATATATATATATATATATATATATATATATATATATATATATATATATATATATATATATATATATATATATATAAACAGGGTAAAGTCCAGCACCAATTCACCCTCTGGTAAGGGTGCAAGCTTCCTCTGTCTCACCTTGACAGTTATTAATATACAAAATAGAAATGGCTGCAGCACACCAAGTCAAGTTTATACCATTTTTATTACAAGCAGTGAAATACAGGCGACGTTTCGGGCTTCTGCCCTTTCTCAAGCCAAGTGATTAGTACATAATCCAACTCCACCTTTTATAGGCAGTACATGTGACAAATTACAGGTGTAGGTAATTACAATTGTAATAATACATTTTCTTAAAAAAAGAGAAAAAGTAAACAGTGACTTTGTGTCATAATCATAACTATACATTTCTTATAAAAGAAAAACCATGTGATTTTAAACATTTGTATTACATTCAACACCTTCATTTTATTTAATACCTAATAATAATGTGAAAGAAAAAATATAAAATGACCTAAGCGGTCCATTACCTTATCTGTGAATTATGTGAAACATTTTTTTGTTAGTGAATTTCATTACCATCTATTAGTGATGTTTAGAAAGACCTTTATTTTATTAAAATCAATAATTAAACTAACAACTAAATCCTAATCTTGCAAGATGTGTTTTTTCTCTGATGGATGTTAACAGGGGAATGCACACACTAAAAATGTTATTTGCTACATGTAAACCAGAAAGACAGCGTTCTAGAAGAGAAGCCTATAATATTTCCAAGCAACATTTTTATGTTATGTTATTCAGCACATTTCTTTTTCAAGTTGTTCTTTTTTCTTTATGTGAATCTTGATCTAAATCATAGAGAAAAAGTTTACAGTAAATTATCAAAATTAGCCAATTATAGGAACAAAAACAGGTTATAATCTTTATTTAAACCTTTAGGGTGCATACTTTCCAGTCTATTAATCCACATGACCTCTCTCTGTTGTAATTTTTTAACCCTATCCTGGCCCCTTCTTTGTATCGGAACATGTTCTAAGATTTGAAACCTTAACTGGTTAACATTATGATTTTTTTCTTTAAAATGTGCAGATACAGGCAAATCTGAGATGGCCTTACGTATGGTGTATTTATGTTGTGTCAGTCTGTCTTTCATTTTTTGGGTAGTTTCCCCTACATATATCAATCCACAAGGACATTTTAAAGAATATATGACATAATCTGTTTGACAGGTAAACAAACCATTAATCCTATATCTTTTACCCGTATGTGGGTGGACAACCTCGCTGCCTTTAATCACACTACTACAATGTGAACAATTATAGCAGGGAAAAGTACCTTTCTTTTTTGAGAATGACAACCTTGTCTTACTGCTACCTATGTCCGTTTTAATTAAATAGTCTTGTAATTTTTTAGGTCGTTTATATGACAACAATGGAAAAGATTGAAATTCTTTTATATCCTGATAGTTATTTTTCAAAATATGCCAATGCTTTTTGACTATACCTGATATCTGCTTACTATTAACATTGTATGTGCTCACAAATGGAATTCTATCCATCTGTGTGTTTTTCAATGTTTTTCGTAAAAGTTTATTACGGGGGACTTGATTAACTTTCTCTAATTCATCTTCCAATATTTTTGTTGGGTAACCCCTTTGTTTAAATTTTTGCCCCATTTCAAGCAACCTTTTATTACATACATCCTCATCACTCACTATCCGTTTAACACGAGTATACTGGGACTTAGGTAGAGATTTAATTGTGTTTTCTGGATGGCAGCTTTCATACGATAAAAACGTATTTTTATCCGTTTTTTTAACAAAAAGATCAGTTTTAAACTTGTTTTCTTCTATTGATACTGTCACATCCAGAAAATCAATACGCTTTCTGTCATGCTGCATTGTGAATTCAATATTAGCCGAATTAGAATTAATCTGTTTGAGGAAAACATTAAGGGTATCCTCATTGCCCAACCATATCATAAAGACGTCATCTATATAGCGCCACCATACGCATGCATGCTGTTTGAACAACTCCTTTGGATAGATGAAATCATCTTCAAATGTACCCATGTATAAGCCTGCGTATGGTGGCACCATATTAGCACCCATTGCGGTGCCTCTCTTTTGCCTGTAGTAAATGTCACCAAATAAAAAATAATTGTTGTTCAATACAAATGCCAGTAAATCAATTATAAAATTAATTTGTGAATCTGTATATATTTGTTCCTTAACCAAATTTTAACATTGATTGTACACCCCATAGATGGGGAATACTAGTGTATAAATTTTTAACATCTAATGTAACTAAGATAGAATTTTGTTGACCATGTAATTTAATCTCATTAAGCCTATCGAGGAATTCAGTAGAATCCTCTAAATAAGATGATAGTTTAGACACAATTGGTTTGAGTATTTTATCAAGAAAAGTGGCTATATTCGATAAAACTGAGTCTACACTTGCCACAATGGGGCGACCCAGTGGATTGATGAGGGACTTATGAATTTTAGGAAGTATATATATCAGGGGAGTGATACATTCTTTCTTAAGCAAATATTGACTTAATTTCTGGTCAATAATACCTTTATCAAAAAGCTGCCATCCAGAAAACACAATTAAATCTCTACCTAAGTCCCAGTATACTCGTGTTAAACGTATAGTGAGTGATGAGGATGTATGTAATAAAAGGTTGCTTGAAATGGGGCAAAAATTTAAACAAAGGGGTTACCCGACAAAAATATTGGAAGATGAATTAGAGAAAGTTAATCAAGTCCCCCGTAATAAACTTTTACGAAAAACATTGAAAAACACACAGATGGATAGAATTCCATTTGTGAGCACATACAATGTTAATAGTAAGCAGATATCAGGTATAGTCAAAAAGCATTGGCATATTTTGAAAAATAACTATCAGGATATAAAAGAATTTCAATCTTTTCCATTGTTGTCATATAAAAGACCTAAAAATTTACAAGACTATTTAATTAAAACGGACATAGGTAGCAGTAAGACAAGGTTGTCATTCTCAAAAAAGAAAGGTGCTTTTCCCTGCTATAATTGTTCACATTGTAGTAGTGTGATTAAAGGCAGCGAGGTTGTCCACCCACATACGGGTAAAAGATATAGGATTAATGGTTTGTTTACCTGTCAAACAGATTATGTCATATATTCTTTAAAATGTCCTTGTGGATTTATATATGTAGGGGAAACTACCCAAAAAATGAAAGACAGACTGACACAACATAAATACACCATACGTAAGGCCATCTCAGATTTGCCTGTATCTGCACATTTTAAAGAAAAAAATCATAATGTTAACCAGTTAAGGTTTCAAATCTTAGAACATGTTCCGATACAAAGAAGGGGCCAGGATAGGGTTAAAAAATTACAACAGAGAGAGGTCATGTGGATTAATAGACTGGAAAGTATGCACCCTAAAGGTTTAAATAAAGATTATAACCTGTTTTTGTTCCTATAATTGGTTAATTTTGATAATTTACTGTAAACTTTTTCTCTATGATTTAGATCAAGATTCACATAAAGAAAAAAGAACAACTTGAAAAAGAAATGTGCTGAATAACATAACATAAAAATGTTGCTTGGAAATATTATAGGCTTCTCTTCTAGAACGCTGTCTTTCTGGTTTACATGTAGCAAATAACATTTTTAGTGTGTGCATTCCCCTGTTAACATCCATCAGAGAAAAAACACATCCTGCAAGATTAGGATTTAGTTGTTAGTTTAATTATTGATTTTAATAAAATAAAGGTCTTTCTAAACATCACTAATAGATGGTAATGAAATTCACTAACAAAAAAATGTTTCACATAATTCACAGATAAGGTAATGGACCGCTTAGGTCATTTTATATTTTTTCTTTCACATTATTATTAGGTATTAAATAAAATGAAGATGTTGAATGTAATACAAATGTTTAAAATCACATGGTTTTTCTTTTATAAGAAATGTATAGTTATGATTATGACACAAAGTCACTGTTTACTTTTTCTCTTTTTTTAAGAAAATGTATTATTACAATTGTAATTACCTACACCTGTAATTTGTCACATGTACTGCCTATAAAAGGTGGAGTTGGATTATGTACTAATCACTTGGCTTGAGAAAGGGCAGAAGCCCGAAACGTCGCCTGTATTTCACTGCTTGTAATAAAAATGGTATAAACTTGACTTGGTGTGCTGCAGCCATTTCTATTTTGTGTATATATATATATATATATGATAATGTTAATGTAAAATAAATAGCTTCTATATCTATAGGAATAGATATATAGGTATATATAGAGAGAGATATAGAAATATGTATTTACAATAAAAAGCACATTGTTCTGTATGTGAAGAACATTGGAATGTAAAGTATTCATAACTCCTGTCGGGTTAGCACACGAGTGATAGGTGTTTATTTGTTTTTCTGCACTCTGCATTGACTTCTATGGGGAGAAGAAGTTAATGAGGTTGTAATATTTGGTAAGCACACGTCAGGATTTGCTTGCACAAAAACTTTTTACTTTCAACTTGTAATACACACGCTACCAGAAGCGTGCAAAAAGCCTGCCTCTAGCATAGTTTGCGCTTTAGCAAGAGTGCAAAATAGCGCTCCACTTATTATCTAGCCTTTTATGAGGCATCAGTTCCTACTGAGCATGTGCAAGAAATCACAGCATATGCATTAATTAGTAGGTGATCAGCATATGGCTGTCACATGATACAAGGGGCAGAGAAATGACAATTTATACACTAAGATTAATAAGATTAAGTATGGAATTATTGCTAAAAAAAAATCCAAAAATGATTAATAGAGAATTATTTACAGATTCTAAGGATTAGAATATTGTTACATCCATTGATCCATCACCTACCAACAGTTCAGATGAAAATTCCATGCCAATCACTAATAAGTGTAGAACTTATTCCAAGACAAAGACAGAGAAATAGACATGTAAAGTGGAAAGGTGGGAATACATTTAGAAATGGATTCAGCTATAATTAACACAAAAATGCAAATCCAAATACCAGACAGTGGGACAGAATATGTCACACACTTCCTGCAGAACGGAGAAGAAATACTTCCCTTTCTAATAACCATCAACCTTATCAATACTCACATAGGAGTACTGGATATTATAAGATAAATAACAGAAATATGAGATATTATATGGATATAATATTAGTAATCACCATTATGATAATACTGATATAAATAGACCTCCTCACAGATCATTTGAGAGGAGAAAGAAAAACCATTTCCAGAGCACTAATTAGATAAATAAGAGTAAAAGTAATCTTAAAAATTGGAGGGATGACTATAAAAAACTCTGAATAGTTATAATGCTCTTAGAAATCCAATCTAATTGGCTACCAAAGAGAAACAAAATTATCACACTTTATCCTTGATAGGCCCTAATCTAGTTAGGTGATTGTCTTCTGTTAGAGAGCCTGTGTTTATCATTTGGCGCTGTGTACTATTTGTATTTGGCTTGATAAATCTAGCACTAAGTATTGAGCTTTAATTTTCCAGACAAACAAAAGATGAGGAAGCAAGTCTGTGTACACAAAGTAATCACATAGGGCTCCATGTACGAAGCAGCGAAAGCTGCTCCGGAGCCTTTGTGGGGCAGGTTCGCATATGCGAGCCTGCTTCCCGCAATGTAAGAAGCAGCGGTCATTAGACCACTGCTTCCTAAACCCTACGCCATCTCTTAGGTGGCAAAGCAAAATCACAGAGAGCACGCTCGCTCTCGGTGATTGACAGCCCCTTCAGTCGCGTGATTGGTCGCGCGATTGAAGGGGCGGGCATTACACACTCCGATGAGTGTGTAATGATACATACGGGCAAGCGGATCAATAGATCCGTTGCCCGTGTGTAGCGGAGGTGGGCGGACAGCTTTGCGAGTTAAGAAGCTGTCCGCCCGCCTCTTAGTACATGGAGCCCATAATGAGATCTGATATTAACTGCAAGCTCAACCCATTTCAATAAGCACAAATCCAACTAATTAATATTCACGGAAAAACCTCAAAATGCAATTTCTCATATATATTATACTCTGCAGCTGGTATAGCAAGACATTGAAAATACATTAAGGGAAGTAGATAGAAAGATAGATAGATAGATAGATAGATATTTGTGTGTTTTATGTATATGTGTGTTTGTTTAAATGTGTTTGTATAAAAAAAATTTCAGTAAAAGAGCTGATATCTTTAGGGCAATGCCCTATTTAAGGCCCTTTTAAGGGCCATTGGTATTTTATTCTAGATTAGTTTTTTTTTTATTTTGGGGTGTGTTTGTTTTATGGGTTTTAGAATAGGAATATTTTTTGATTTTTGATAATTTGTTTGTTATTTTGTCTAATGTATATTTTTAGGGGGTGTTTGTATTTTTTTGGAGCAAAATAGCTGCTTATCTCAGGGCAATGCCCTACAAAAGGCCCTTTTAAGCCCCCCCCCAAAGACCCTTTTAAGGCCTTGGTAGTTTGGGGGGTGGGGGTTTGTATAGTGTTAGGGGGGGTTTGTATTTTTTTTTTTTTGGAGCAAAAGAGCTGTTTATCTCAGGGCAATGCCCTACAAAAGGCCCTTTTAAGGGCCCCCGAAAAGGCCCTTTTAAGGGCCCTTGGTAGTTTATTCTAGCTAGAGTATGGTTTTTTATTTTGGGGTGTTTTTTTAAGGGTATTAGAATAGGATTAATCTTAATTTTTTTGGATAATTTCGTTTTGTTTTTTTTTGTAATGGTAGGTTTTTGTATTTTTTCAAATGGTAGTTTTTTTTTATTTTTTGTAATGTTATGTTTTAGTGTAAGGCAGGTTAGATTTTATTTCACAGGTAAGTTTGTATTTATTTTAACTAGGTAGTTAGTAAATAGTTAATAACTATTTACTAACTAGTCTACCTAGTTAAAATAAATACAAACTTACCTGTGAAATAAAAATGAAACCTAAGCTAGCTACAATGTAACTATTAGTTATATTGTAGCTAGCTTAGGTTTTATTTCACAGGTAAGTATGTATTTAGCTTAAAATAGGTATTATTTAGTTAATAATTGTAAATTGAATTTAGATCTAATTTAGATATGTTAAAGTTAGAGGGGGTAGGGTTAGGTTTAGGGTTTAATATAGTTTAATTTAGCTTGTTGCAATGAGGGGGGCTGGCAGTTTAGGGGTTAATAGGTTTATTTAGTTAATACTTGTAAATTTAATTTAGCTATATTTTTATTATGTTAAAGTTAGGGGGTGTTAGGGTTAGGTTTAGGGTTACATTAGGGTTAGGGATAGGTTTAGGGGTTAATATAATTTAATTTAGCTTGTTGCGATGTGGGGGGCTGGCGGTTTAGGGGTTAATAAATTTACTATAGTGGCGGCGATATCTGGAGCGACAGATTAGGGGTTAATCATTTTATTTAGGTAGCGGCTATATCGGGAGCAGCAGATTAGGGGTTAATAACTGTAGGCAGGCATCAGCGATGTTGGGGGCAGCAGATTAGGGGTGTTTAGACGTAGGGTTTATGTCAGGGTGTTAGGTTTAAACAGTATTTTTATTTCCCCATAGACATCAATGGGGCTGGGTTACAGAACTTTTGTTTCCGCAATCGCAGGTAACATAGTAACATAGTAACATAGTAGATAAGGTTGAAAAAAAGACTGAAGTCCATCGAGTTCAACCTATACAAATCTAAAATACTTACAAAAAGCTCCAGTTAAGCTTAAATAACCCCATTAAAATGTGACCCATTTAATACTAGCAATCATATCCATGAATTTTGTTTGTATACAGAAACTTATCCAGACTATTTTTAAATGTATCTATGGTATTGGCATTCACTACCTCCTTTGGTAATGAGTTCCACAATTTTATTGCTCTCACAGTGAAAAAACGTTTCCGTTGCAGGAGATTAAATCTCCGTTCCTCCAACCTTAAATTATGACCTCTTGTCAGAAACAATTTTCTTGGAATAAACAAAGCTTCTGCCATCTCTGTATATGGGCCTTGAATATATTTATATAAAGTAATCATGTCACCTCTCAAGCGCCTTTTTTCTAAAGAAAACAGACCCAGTTTGGCTAGCCTCTCCTCATAGGTTAATTTCTCCAATCCCCTTATTAGCTTTGTGGCCCTTCTCTGAACTTTTTCTAGTTCTGCAATATCTTTTTTAGCAATTGGTCCCCAGAACTGCACTCCAAACTCAAGGTGAGGTCTTACCAGGGCTTTATATAATGACAGAATTATGCTTTCCTCCCTTGAATCAATACCTCTTTTAATACATGCTAGTATCTTATTAGCCTTTGAAGCCGCTGCCCTGCATTGTGCACCCATCTTTAGCTTGTTATCTATTACTACTCCCAAATCCCTTTCCTCCTGTGTTTGGCTAAGTCTTGTCCCATTTAAAAAATACGTAGCCTGCTTATTTTTACTTCCAAATGTAGAACCTTGCATTTTTCCGTATTAAATCTCATTTTCCATTCACTTGCCCATAGTTCTAATTTTAGCAAATCCCTTTGTAAAGACAGTTCGTCCTGCTCTGACCTTATGACCTTACTTAACTTAGTATCATCTGCAAAAATAGAGATGTCGCTATTTAATCCTTGCTCCAAGTCATTTATAAAAATATTAAAAAGAACAGGGCCCAGTACTGATCCCTGGGAGACGCCACTGATTACCTTTGTCCAATCTGAGTATGATCCATTTACTACTACTCGTTGCTCCCTATCTTTTATCCAGTTATTTATCCATGAGCTAACATTTTCAGCTATTCCCAGTCCCTTAATTTTGTGCATTAATCTCTCATGTGGCACTGTATCAAATGCCTTTGCAAAATCTAAGTATATCACATCCACTGATTCCCCTTTATCTATATTTTGACTTACTTCCTCGTAGAATCTAATTAGATTAGTTTGACATGATCTATTTCTCCTAAAGCCATGCTGATTAGAACTCATAATCTTGTTTACACGAATATGCTCATCAATATAATCCCTTATAATCCCTTCAAATATCTTCCCCACTATTGATGTCAGACTAACTGGTCTATAGCTTCCTGGATCATCCCTGCTTCCCTTTTTGAAGAGTGGCACCACATCAGCTTTACGCCAATCCTGGGGTACCATGCCTGAGGATAATGAGTCTTGAAAAATTAAGAGTAAAGGTTCGTCTATAACAGTGCTAAGTTCCCTCAACACCCTTGGGTGTATTCCATCTGGGCCTGGAGTTTTATTTACCTTAATATTTTCCAGTTTTTTCCTGATATCCTCTAAACAAAACCCAGTTAGTGGTATGGACTGGCATGTTCTATTATGTTCAAAAGTATCATTCAATGGTTCTTCTCTTGTGTATACTGAAGAAAAAAACTGGTTTAGTACCTCAGCCTTCTCCCTGTCATTATTTATCATGCTACCCTCCACACATTTTAATGTACCTATATTATCCTTCTTAGATTTTTTGCTATTTATGTACTTAAAGAACCTTTTAGGGTTAGACTTAGAATCCTTAGCAATTAATTTTTCATTTTCAATTTTGGCTAATTTGATTGCTTTTTTGCATGCTTTGTTACATTCCTTATAAATATTGTATGCTGAGTCTGTACTATTTTCTTTTAATAATTTAAATGCCCTACGTTTTTTCCTAATTTCTCTTAACACATTTTTATTTAGCCATAATGGCTTTGTTTTTTTATTTTTACTTTTATAACCATATGGTATGTGTTGATATGTATATTTATTTAACACATTTTTAAATATTATCCATTTATTCTCTGTATTTTTATTAGAAAATACATTGTCCCAATTTATATTATTTAATGATTTCCTTAAATCGTTGAATTTTGCTTTCTTGAAATTAAAAGTCTTAGTTAAGCCTTTAAAACACTGCATTTGAAAATAGATTTCAAATGTGACCATGTTATGATCACTGTTAGGTGTTAGGTTTTTTTTTTGCCGGCTCTCTCTATTGATGTCTATGAGGAAATTATGCACGAGCACGTATCAGCAGCGCTCAGATTGTGTGCAGTATGGAGCTCAGCGCAACCATATCACACGCAAAAGGCGTATGTTTGAAAACTTGTAATGGCAGCGCTATAGAAAATTAAATAGCGTAACTTTTGTGGCGTACGTTAATTTCTCTATAGCGCTCAAAACTCGTAATCTAGCTGTTTGATATTTACATTAACCCTATGCTATGTCCGGCTACTTCGAATTTGAAAGAAAAGACTATTCCTGTTCAAGTAAGTGGTTTCATGGAAGTATGGATTTATTCTTAATTAGGTTAACTGTGTTAACTGAGAAAGGAACAGTTTTGGAGCTTTTCTTCTTTTATTAGTCTACACCTGGTGTCTGACATGTTCATAATAACCAAATGGTAACCATATACCATTAAAGAGTCACATGCACCTGTAGGTTGCACTGTACCCAAGTTAGTGGTCTCTTACAGTCTTACCCCAATGTCAGGCTATAGACATATATATGAGCTGATGGATGAGTATTTACCTATCTCCTTATGGATATTGATAAAGAAAATTGTTTTGTTTGCATTCCAAGTTAAAGAAAGATTGTTATACAGTTTGACAGTGATGAAATGTGACAAGGAGGATGGTATTTTGTAAGGAAGAAAACATTTAAAAATGATGATTACCAAGATATTCTTTATAATATTAATTAGGACTAATTTCTTGCCAGCCCATTCTCTCAAGAATTGAGCAATATTATTTAGATAGAGATGACATTAGTAGTCCTAAAACTCATTAAACGTAAGTAAGGTACTTGCAGTAAGTATTAACCACTCAGAATAATACAATGTAGAAAACAGCCTACTATATCCATCAGAATAATGCTAAGGCATACAATTACGTCATGTCATGAGGGTTGGGTTAAACCTTTGACCTTTTGAATGGGTCACAAATGTTTCTAAAAGATCCAAACCACAAAACATTTCTGTGGTAAGAAACTAAAATGTGTTTTTTGGACCAGTGTTTGATCTTTCTAGTTTGATGCTTATTTGTTTGAAAGCAGTTAGAGAATGTAAAGCCTGCAAACAGCCATTTGGAAGGAGCCTAAAACTTTATTTTCCTATAATGAGTTCTAATTAATATTACATTAAATAAAGTTGCTTATAATAGCTCCAACAACCAAAAAAATCTCACTTTTCATGATATTTGCCCAGATGTTATCCAGGATCCTGTTTTACCAATTATAAGCTTTTTATTCTTTTGAACCGTAATGAGAGGTAGTTTCCACATCTCTTTGTTTATATTGACTGCATTTTATGATGTTTTATAATTTGCCAGTAAAATATTTGCTTAGCGTTTACAAAAGTTCTGCAAATGATTTTGCTGTCCCAAAGATAAATATTTCTTACCACATAAAATGATGTATTGATGCTTTTGCTAAGTAATTCCATGCAGATAAACTTGTATTACCTCTCATGATGTTCTACGTATGCTTAGTGTGTATATATATATATATATATATATATATATATATATATATATATATATCTCTTCCACAATGCTTACTATACTGGTTTAAAGGGACACTAAACCCAATTTTTTTCTTTCATGATTCAGATAGAGCATTTCATTTTAGGCAACTTTCTATTTTACTCCAATCATCAATTTTCTTTGTTCTCTTGCTATCTTTATTTGAAAAACAGGAATCTAAGCTTAGGAGCTGGCCCATTTTTTGTTAACCACCCTGGGTAGCGCTTGCTGATTGGTGGCTACATTTAGCCACCAATCAGCAAGCACTACCCAGGGGATATTAACTGAAGCTTCTTTTAATTATAAGCTTATTTCAATGAATGTAAAGGTCTTTGTAAATGATGTAACCATTTCATACATACATACAGACAAATATATATGATCCACAGAGAGAACCAAAATAAGCGCTTCAAAGCCAAGGTTGATGAATAAAAAACTGTGTGTTTTATTAGGACATTTAAAAACAAAGAATGTCCACAAAGGACAAAAAGTAATCCAGGTTAGTGTAGCAGGCACACAGAGCAGACATGTTTCGTGCTCAGGTAGCACTTGATCACTGCTTACCTGTGCACCTGCAAAGGCCTGCCTTTTAATTACACAAATTTAAAGTGATACATTACACATTTCATTTAGACAACCTGAATAAGTGAATATCAAGAGTAAATCTGCATAGTTAATCTATGTATTATATATGGGAATATAGCAAACTTTGCAAAGGCGGCAATGTGGTCGTGCTAAATAGAAAAGACTATTTAGCTGAAGCTACTAGACAGTTAACTGACACAAATGTATATGTAAAATTAAAGGAGAATCCAACTAAAAAATTTAAAGAACAACTGACTAGTTTAGTGTGTTATGCTAGAAACAACAATATAATAAATCAGTCAATACAAGAAGCACTTGTCCCTGAATTTCCAGTAACACCCATCTTTCATTATTTTCCAAAGATACATAAAGATCCTGTATTACCTCCTGGAAGGCCCATAATAGCTGGCATCAACTCACTCAATGAATCACTCTCAGAATTAGTGGATTCTTTTTTGCAACCACTAGTATGTAATCTCCCATCCTACATTCAAGACACAACAGCACTATTAAGAAAACTAGAAAATATACAATGGAAACCAACCTACAGATTAATCACATCAGATGTCTCATCCTTGTACACCTCAATAGTACATGAGAAGGGCTTAAAAGCAATAGAATTTTTTCTAGACAATTACAGTAATTATGAAGCACCTTCTAAGGTCTTTCTGATTAATGCAATAGAGTATTTGCTAACACATAATTTTTTTAAATTTGGTAATAGTTTCTATCTCCAGAGACGTGGGACAGCTATGGGGGCTAAATTTGCCCCCTCCTATGCCAACCTCTTCATGGGTTGGTGGGAGCTGTCCCATGTCTTTGGAGATAGAAACCCTCACAAATCACGTATCGTATCATTTTTTCGATACATAGATGACCTGCTATTTATATATGATGGAAATGATTCTGAAATAGAGGAATTTTGTCAATACTTAAACTCTAATGAATGTGGCATTGAATTTACAAGCCATTATAGTACAACTAATGTCAATTTCCTTGATTTGACAATCTTTATCGATGATAAATCCAATAATATAAACACTACACTATTTAGGAAACCAACAGCAGGCAATACCACTTTAAAATATGACTCATGTCACCCCAAACATGTTATTAATGCAATACCTAAAGGAGAACTAATTAGACTTAAAAGAAACTGTACGACAGAGGATGAATACCAAAAACATGCAAAGATAGCCTTAGAGAGACTTAAAGATAGAGGCTATAAAAATGAGACATTAATAAAAGCTAAAAATACAGTGGATAAAATACCAAGGAAAAATCTTTTGAATAGGAAGAAACAACATGTAAATACTGACAAATATCAGAATAAACTCAAATTCATTACAAACTATAGTTTGGAATACAACAAAATTTGTAAAATTGTGCAAGGTTCTATACCTATATTATATTCTGATCCCATACTTAAAGAAATCATGCAGGAAGGGTGCAATTTTATATCAAAAAGAGGTAAAACTTTATCTAACTTTTTATCTCCTTCTGAGCTTAAACCTATTTCAAACAAAAATTGGCTTCAAAGAAAAAGGGGCTTCCACAAATGTAGGAGGCCAATATGTAGGACCTGTAATTTTGTAAAAGAAGGAGAAGTAATAACATCGTCAGTAACCCATAAACAACACAAAATTAACTATTCAATAAACTGTTCAACTACTCATGTGATATATCTGTTAACCTGTAAAATCTGTTTCATGCAGTACACAGGTAAGACCACCAGGCCGCTCAAGGAAAGGTTTTTAGAACACCTACGTAGCATAGAAGATGAGAGTTCAGATACTCCAGTAGCGAGACATTTCAAAGAAAAGCATAATGCGGATGTTAATGCCCTAATGGTGCAGGGCATAGATTTTGTTCCTATTTGGAGTAGAGGAGGAAATAGGGAAATGATGCTAGACAAAAGAGAAGTTTTTTGGATACTGACTTTACAAACTAGTTATCCTTTAGGGATTAACAAAAGAAGAGATTTAGATTTATTTGTATAATAAACTATAATTATAGGATAGTGCAAAATTTGATAGTCCTACAAAAGTCAGCCCATAACTGTACTTAATTTTTTACTTTAATGACTAGTATTAAACTAAGATACATAAATCTGTTTTTCAATATAAAATCATTTTCCATTAGTCTTCTAAGTATTTCAACATAATATCAATTATTTGCAAAATTTGCTATATTCCTATATATAAAACATAGATTAACTATGCAGATTTACTCTTCATGCCAGTTTCTTTTTATATATAATTTTCCATCTTTGACTAGCTTTAAACTAAGATATACAAATTTGCTATTTAATATAAAAACATTTTCCATTCAGTTTTCTTTGCATTCTAGCATAATATAAATTCCTTGCAAAGTTTGCTATATTCCCATATATAATACATAGATTAACTATGCAGATTTACTCTTGATATTCACTTATTCAGGTTGTCTAAATGAAATGTGTAATGTATCACTTTAAATTTGTGTAATTAAAAGGCAGGCCTTTGCAGGTGCACAGGTAAGCAGTGATCAAGTGCTACCTGAGCACGAAACATGTCTGCTCTGTGTGCCTGCTACACTAACCTGGATTACTTTTTGTCCTTTGTGGACATTCTTTGTTTTTAAATGTCCTAATAAAACACACAGTTTTTTATTCATCAACCTTGGCTTTGAAGCGCTTATTTTGGTTCTCTCTGTGGATCATGGATTTTGCTCTTTGGCGTGTGAAAAACAGACACGCTGAACCAACAGCTGCCATAGCCAGTAAGTAAGGGATTTAAATATCCCGCCCTCCCCTTTACAAACAGAGCCGTCTTTACTTCCAGAGAACAGAGGATTATCTGTGCGCTCCGTTGTGCAGGTTATTGTTGGACTTTCAGACAAATATATATATCTATACTATAATCACATTTTTAACCGGTCCGTCGTTGTCACCAGTTGCGCACGCATCCTCAAAGGAATGTTGGCTGCGCAAGACACCCAAAAGAATAATGCCTGCTCACGCAGCCAAAATAATCCAGGAGGATTCCAAAAATGGCAGGGTGGTGAAAGAATCCACCGAAGTATTAAAAAACACCTAAACCACAAACCCCCACATCACAAAATAATAAAGTAATTAACCCCTAATCCGCAAATAACATAATTAAAATATTAACCCCTAAAAATCGCCAACCCCCCACATCGCAATAAACCTAATTAACCTATTAACTCCTGAACCACCAAACCCCCACATCACAATACACTTAATTAACCTATTAATCCCTAAACCGCCAACCCCCACATCACAATAAAACTAATTAACCTATTCACCCCTAAACCGCCAAACCCCACATTGCAGTAAACCTAATTAACCTATTAACCCCTAAACCGTCAACCCCCCCCCCCACAATGCAAATAACTAATTTAATTACTAAGCCCCCTAACCTAACACCCTCTAAATTAACCCCAATACCAAGTTACAGTTAAAATAATAAAACCTAACATTAAATTACAAAAAAAATTATCTAAAATTACAGAAAAAAATAAACAAAATTATCAAAAGCAAAAAAATAAACCCAATCCCTATGAAAATGAAAAAGCCCCCTCAAAATAAAAACATCCCCTAAACTAAACTACCAATAGCCCTTAAAAGGGTCCTTTGCAGGGCATTGCCCTAAGTTAAACAGCTCATTTACATTTAAAAAATACCAAGTCCCAACTAACAGTAAAAAAAAAACACCCACCAAACCCCCCAAAATAAAAAAAACTAATACTAAAAAAAACTAAACTACCCATTGCCCCTAAAGGGGCATTTGTATGGACATTGCCCTTAAAATAGCATTCAGCTCTTTTACTGCCCTTAAAAGGGCAATCAGCTCTTTTACAGCCATTTAAATTCCTAAACTTAAAAAAAAAAATCAGTAAAGCAAATTCCTAAGACTAAGCCCCAAATAGGTACTCACCCTTCCTGAAGTTCAGCGGAGAAGGTCTTCTTCTAGGCGGCTCCATCATCTTCTATCTTCATCCGGAGTGAAGGTGGAGCGGAGGTGCGGAGCTGGCTTCCCCGATGCACAGATCTTCATCGGCGGTCCTCAGCGGCGGTTCTAAGTGACAGTCCTCAGCGGCGGTCCTCAGTGGCATCGAGGCTCCTCTTCATGCGATCCTCCATCACACACTGAAGATTGAATGCAAGGTACCCCATATTTGATCGGGTTGATTTCTGTCCGCTGCCTCAGAGCAGGTGGACAAGTTATGGAGCAGCGGTCTTTACACCGCTGCTTCATAACTTCTGTTTCCGGTGAGCATGTAATTTGATATGTGTAACATTTAATTAAAACCTGAGATGGATAATTTGGTCCTAAGTGGTTAACACAAACTCATGTGCATATAATTTACAAGGTGTTGGGTGTGTGTGGCGTCACATCTCAAGAAGTGTGGGTTTACCTACGCAAAATGCATAAGAGGTATTTTTTTCACTGTATTGTATCACCGTCTATTGTGTATGATTACGGTTTTACAATGCACAGTGAGTTCACTGGCTACCCTCTACTCTTGACTTTCTGTGTTTGCATTTTATGAATAATTACTGAGTGTAAATAATTTTGTTTTGTTGACATTGTAAACCCTTATTTGAAAAGGTAGGATGCCCCTTTTCTGTAAGGAAATGCTGCTGCGGGATGAAGACTCAAAACAGGACTGGTCATGTGCTAGTATATGAGATCTGTTCAATATAGAAACTGGGCGTAAACGTTAGAAATGATTAGCTTTGTTAATTGCAGTACAAAGGGTGCTTTGAGAGCAATGGTTAAAGGCAGGCCAAGGTCAGAAGCCTGGAGGTCAATCAGTAAACGTGCAGCAATGCACAAGGGATCCAGGATAATAGTCAGTAAATAGTTCTAAATGTCAACAGTCAGAAAATCAATAGAAATCAAGCAACAACGAAAGGGGTCAGTCATACATGGTAAGGGAGAAGACAGTCTAAGGTCAAACCAGAATAGGGGACAGAAATCACGATATACCAAGATCATCTCAAGAAAATAACCTAACAACCTAAAGCTAGACTCACAAGTAATTTAAAAGTTCCTGTGCCAAGTTTGGTGCCTTTTTCAAGGTTGCATCATTTCAGTACACCCTATAAACAATGGGCCAGATTACAAGTGCTGCGCTATCTAGTGCTTTCTCTCCCACGCAAACACCACCAAAAGTAATTGGAAATTCAATTGCACTCAAGTGAACACGTTTACTTTCAATTTGTAATATGCGCACTACTTCTGACGCGTGCAAAGAGCCACGATAACCCACTTATCACTCGTGTACAACAGTAAGCACACCACTCGTAATCTAGCTCAAAATAAGTTGATTTCACGACAGGAGGAGACCTGTACGAATTTGAGTTTTGACTTCATCTTTTGAATGTTAGAGGATGTTTACAGATTGTGGGCTACATTAAGTAAACGCATGTATTACAAGTTTAAAGTAAACGTGTTTGCTCGAATGCAAACTACATTTGCATGCAACAGATTAGCTCAAGTGGAGATCTGGAGGCCTATTTAACAAAGGTCTATCGACAGACCTCGCAGAATGCGGAGAGCAATACGCTCTCCATATTCAGCATTGCACCAGCAGCTCTTGTGAGCTGCTGGTGCAACACCATCCCCTGCAGATTCGCGACCAATCGGCCGCCAGCAGGGGGGTGTCAATCAACCCGATCGTACTCGATCAGGTTGAATTGCGGCGATGTCTGTCCGCCTGCTCAGAGCAGGCAGATAGGCTATGGAGCAGCGGTCTTTAGACCGCTGCTCCATAACTTGTGTTTCTGGCGAGTCTGAAGACTCGAAACATGGGGCATCAAGCTCCATACAGAGCTTGATAGATATGCCCCATAGTATAGTAACACATTTCCGTTATCCAATTCCATTATCAAATTGTGCATTGATTTTTTGTACACTTTGGCTAGTGGTGTGCATTGCTGATACAATAAATGTCATGTCCATGCTAACTTGCGTGCATATTACAAGCTGAAATTAAACGCGTTCACTCAAGCGCCAACAAATTTAGCACTCATCAGGTTTGAGAGTCAGGGGACCTAGAGGCCTATTTAACAAAGGTCTGTCGGACCTGATCCGACAGTGCGGATCAGGTCCGACAGACCTCCCTGAATGCGGAGAGCAATACGCTCTCCGTATTCAGCATTGCACTAGCAGCTCCCTGCAGATTTGCGGCCAATCTGGCCACTAGCAGGGAGGTGTCAATCAACCCTCCCTGCTGTGATTGTGGCGATCTCTGTCCGCCTGCACTGAGCAGGCAGACGGGGTTATGGAGCAGCGGTCTTTAGACCACTGTTTCATAACAGGCTCGCCAGAAACACGGCCCTCAAGCTTAATTTGGAGCTTGATAAATGGGCCTCCTTGTGTAAAGTGTAAGCGTTAAAAACAAATGTGCACCAAACACAACATACATACATTAAAATAAAGTGTTACACTCATCCATACATTGTCTGATACAAATTATTTATATATATATAAAACAATTACATAAGGGTTAGAAGGCAAATGACAAGGTATTTGAATGGAAAGGGCTATAATGTGTGAGTGTGTGTGTATAGGTATATATATATATATATATATATATATATACTATATATGTGTGTGTGTGTGTATATACACCCTGTTCCAAATTATTATGCCAATGATATATTTCTCATTTACCTAAATAATTGATGTAAACAACAGTCAGCATAATTCTCATGTTATCAACTATTAAGAGTACAAGTCAAATTTTATTGAACAAACCTCCTAATGATAACAGTATTTTTTTTCAAAATAAAAAACTTACAATGCACTGTTCCAAATTATTACGCACAGTAAGTTTCAAAACACTTTATAGGTTGTAAAGAACTGAAAATTGTCATTTGTTGTGATTGCAGCATATTTACTGAAATCAAAAGCTATTTCAATCAAACTTTGAACAACATTTTAACTTTTTAAACATTTTAACCGGTCACGTTACATTTTAACATTGGACCCCTTATTTGATAGCAACTTCACAAGTCTTGCATCCATTGAACTTGTGAGTTTTTGGACAGTTTCTGCTTGAATTTGTTTGCAAGATGTCAGAATAGCCTCCCAGAGCTGCTGTTTGGATGTAAACTGCCTCCCACCCTCATAGATCTTTTGCTTGAGGATGCTCCAAAGGTTCTCAATAGGATTGAGGTCAGGGGAGGATGGAGGCCACACCATGACTTTCTCTCCTTTTATCCCCATAGCAGCCATTGATGCAGAGGTATTCTTTGCAGCATGAGATGGTGCATTGTCATGC